>NC_081519.1:3619868-3834868 GCF_030273125.1 Centropristis striata | reverse complement strand
AGACAATAAAGAAATACATTGCAGGGACTTATATAGATATAGACACAGGGAGAAAGAGACAGAAAGAGGAAGAGAGAGAGAGAGAGAGGAATGAGAGTGCGAGCCGTTGTGCCAATTTACTATTTGACAACATCAAAAAACACAACAGTTTGCTTCACAGAAGGCTAGCTGGGAGCAGAGGCATGAAGAAAGGCAGAAAACAAGAAAGAGAAAACAGTAAGCAGTGTAACAAGCAGCGCTCCTCAAATGACTGTGGGACATGGAGAGGCAATTACAGCGTAACCCGCAAACTGGCCCCATGCAGAGAGGAAGACAAAAACAAGCTCTGACTGGCAGAACAGGAGGAACGCTTTAAGTGGACGGACAAACTGATAAAAAGGTGTGTCAGTGTGATAAACATCCACTTGTAAACACCAAGTCACTGCACTTCACATGTATATAGAGAGGAGGTGGAGGAGGGGAGAAGGACCCGGAGTCTCCACACATTTGCACTTTACTCTGGCAGTATACGCAGGAGGTGCAAAGTGAAGAAAGTGCCTCTTATTCCCGGTTTGTTCGTGATGTTTGACTGAAAGCGTTATAATTAAGCTGCTTTGTTGTGGTGCTTTTAACACCCAACATCACAAGGTAGTTTTAATTTGGATTGATGTGAAGAAGTCAACCTGGTCTCACAGAAATCTGTGAAATAGCCACGGATTCGCTTAACTCAAAATCCGTGGAATAGTCACGGAATCACTCAAATTTCCGTGAAACTGACACGGATTTCGCTACAATGCAAGTTAATGACAGTCATATCCTGTGGCAAGATCTTCGCGACAAAGTGATAATGTACATTCCCTGAGTGAATATTTAGAAAATAAAACATATATTTCTCGCTAGAAATGTGATCAAAATCCATTTTTATGCAGAAACTAAGTCAAAATATTGATTTTTTCACTAAAAATGAGAGAACTGTCTGCCATGTTTTTTGTTCTGACCGCCGGGACCTTGAAAGTCACGTGACTTGGAACAAACCAATAGGAAAAAAAAACCATGGAATAGCCACGGGATATGATGTCATTAACTTGCATTATAGCGAAATCCGTGTCAGTTTCACGGAAATTTTAGTGATTCCGTGGCTATTCCACGGATTTTGAGTTAAGCGAATCCGTGGCTATTTCACGAATTCCTGTGAGACCAGGTTCGAAGAAGTTTTATTTTTACAGTTAGGTAAGAAGAACAAACATCAGTAAATCATACAAGATTCAAGCTTTCCTTTATTATCATTGTATTAAAAAAGTATACAACTAAATTTACGTGTGCTTCTCATATATAAGGTGCTTTAAAAAAGACATTCAGACATATGTAATAAGTAGTCTAAAAAGATAATAAAACAGTTTAAAGGTAAAAGATGAAGTGGTGATAGATGCAAATTATGTGTTATTGGCTATTTAGGGTTGCTGTGGGAAAGAGACTATAATAAATATAATAATAATAATGACTCAATTGACCTCGATTTGCAATATAAAAATGAAACATTTCGCAAAAAGTCTTGTAATATTCTTCAATAACACTTCAGGTTGACATTTTCCATTTCCAGGAGTGCCCTATAAAGGGTTAAAACACTCATCCATGTTTTACATTGTCAGAGAACGTTGACACAGCAATTGCAGCATTAAGACACATTGCATATCATTAGAAACTACAACATAATTGTATAACTAATGACCACAAACTGTGGCAGAGCACTGCAAAAAAGGTGTGTCTAAAAACAAGATAAAAACACTAAATCTGAGGGAAATTATCTATATATAGCCCTATAAAGGGTTAACGGCTTCTCCGAACTCAGCTGACATTGGGCGAGACAACCGACAGACAACCGTTCATGATCTCATTTACTCCTATGGGCAACCTAGAGTCACATATTAAATGTGTGCGTTCCACAACCCAGCTACTTTTTGAGCATGGGCGTCCTCTAGCATCCAAACCAGGCATTCTACTGAAAATTCCAGCAGGGGGCGCTAAGTTTGGCTGCAAAAACATTTATTTCCATTCATTTTAATGCAAAATGGGCAAACTTCTCACGTACCTTAAGCTGCATTCTACCGAAAATTCCAGCAGGGGGCCCGGATTGGCGGCTGTAAAAGCATTTTGGTCCATTCACACAAAATTCAATACAAAATGAGGAAACTTCTTACTTGATTTATTACCTCAGAATTTTGAATTTTTTACCTCAGAACATTATGGTCTGAATGTCTAGTAAAAAATCATCTTCAAGACAATTTGATGTTCATGGTTCTAATAACGGCCTCATTTAGAAGAAAATAGAAGATAAAGAATCGTATGTTTTGGGGGCGGGGCTACCTTTGATTGACAGGTCACTGACAAGTCATCAGGAGAGAAGCAGAGCAATGCGTATCCACGGCAACGTGTCAATAAAGTTATATATAAGGTTATATAGATACAAAAAAAGAATGTTTAGCGGTTTGGTCTCATAACTTTGACAGTTTATTTGAAGGTTTTGTTCATTACCCTTCTGGCTTTCATTCTTCTCACTCCCTCTTTCCTGAAGTGTGTATGTGTGAAGTTATAAATGTACTAGTACTAGATATGAGATGCAGCATCACTGCTAGAGCTGCTAGACTCTTTCAGCATCAGAACCGTCTGAATGTCTACATAAATCTGAGGTAAGGGCAGAGATTAATTACTGTGAAGTTCGTGCTGTGTGCAGCTGCTTTGAGGTAGATGGGAACCGTGTCATGGATTTGTCTCACAGTCAAATAAAAAAACAAGTCAAGCTATATCAAACGGCAGCTTTAAACCACACAATTACAATCTTTATCTTTTACATGAGAGTGTTTAAAGCATCAAAGCTTGTGTTTTTTACACCTGGAAATGAAAGAAAGTTTCTGTGTGTTTCCATCTTTGGCAACCCGATATTTAAAATGATGATCATGATTCAGTTCCAAATGGAAAATAAATGTGAAATTAAGGTTTTTAATTTGTATAATTTGAGCAAAAATGACTTTAAATCGCTACATTCCAGAAAAAAACAAGCACAAAAAGCACTCCTGATTTGTCTGTGAATGACAGTTATCTGGGTATAAAATAAAGGATCTATTGATCTTTACCAATCAAGTCCACAGTCTAAAAACCAGCAAAACCACCAGAGCTGACAAAACACGTGTTTAAAATGAAAACTGAATCCAATCCTGACCTTGAATGGGAAGTCTCATCGAACTGTGGATTTGGAGGATCGTGACGTCCCTGATAATGAACCTGAGAGGAACACTGTGTGTGTGGATCATTAACTCTCTCAGGTTGTCTATAAAGATGACAAAGATGAATTATTGCTCCTTATGAGCCTTCGGCAACCTCGCTAATGGAGTGTAGATGTGTGTGAGTGTGCATGTGTTTGTATGTATGTCTGAGCATATATTGTTATTTCTTTTGTGTTATTGTAAAATAGGAGGAGCAGCACTGATGGAGTGGAGAAAAGGAGCAAAGTTCAAGGATGCATCAAAACAGTCAGTTTGTCTCTGTGTATGCAAGTCTTTCCGTGTGTGTGTGTGTGTGTGTGTCTGTCTGTCTGTGTCTGTGTGTGTGTGTGTGTGTGTGTGTGTGTGTGCACACTGCAAAAAAGGTGTTTAGTCTAAAAACCAGATAAAACACTAAATCTGAGGGAAATGATCTTGCTGCATGGACAGATAATTTACCTTGACAAGATTTCTTAAATTAAGATTGTTAAATCTAGAAATAAGCATGTTGAACACTTAAAATAAGAAATTAACTCTTAAAACACGATAAATTAAAGCTGCCAGCAGCGATGAACTGGCCTGAGAAGAGTGACCTGATGATTATTAGTTTCTTACCAAGATAAAAAAAAATTTAGATTTAGAAGTGTTGGATAATTTATCTTGTTTTAAGAGTTAATTTCTTATTTTAAGTGTACAACATGCTTATTTCTAGATTTAATAATCTCAATTTAAGAAATCTTGTCAAGGTAAATTATCTGTCCATGCAGCAAGATCATTTCCCTCAGATTTACTGTTTTTATCTTAGACACCCCTTTTTTGCGTGTGTGTCTTTAATTTCTCCTCACCTATTTTCTCCCCATATGATGTATCATCTCTTGTCTTTTCTATGTTGCCAGAAGACACGATCTCCCTCTTCACCCCCTTATCTTTCACTTTCTTGTGGGGCTAACATTATTGGCAAAGCAGAGTCAATAATTCAACTTGACCCGCCCTGACGCTCACAAATGCACACAAGCACACACACACACACACACACACACACACACACACACACCAAGGTCAAACCTCAGGATCAGGGGTTTTGCAATATTGATATTTTTAATAAATATGATGATTATTATACAGCTGCTGGTCCGATATAACAGCCTGAGGCTAACTCCCAATAACACTCCGTGTGTGTGTGTGTGCGTGTATGTGTGTGTGTGTGTGTATTTGTGACTGTTATATTGCAGCCCTGGTCCATCTGAATGTCCAGTGGGATTTTGAGACAAACCCATGTGTTTTAAATGCACCCTATCCTCTGTGTGTGTGTGTGTGTGTCTGTGTGTCTGTTGGCCTGTGTGGGCCATTAATGGTGTCATAACTCAGTTGTTTTATTGTTTTTCTTGCTTTTGTGCAGTTAACTTTGTGTGTGTGTGTGTGTGTTTGTTTGTTTGTTTGTTTGTTTGTTTGTTTGTTTGTTTGTTTGTTTGTTTGTTTGTTTGTTTGTGTGTGTGTGTGTGTGTGTGTGTGTGTATGTGTGTGTGTGTCTGTAAGTGTGTCTGTGTGTCTGTGTGTGTGTGTGTGTGTGTGTGTGTGTGTGTGTGTGTTGGACTGTGTGGCCCATTGATGGTGTCATAACTCATTTTTTTTTCTTGCTTTTGTGCAGATGGCTTTGTGTGTTGTTTGTTTGTTTGTTTGTTTGTTTGTGTGTGTGTGTGTGTGTGTGTGTGTGTGTGTGTGTGTCTGTGTGTGTGTGTTGGCCTGTGTGGCCCATTAATGGTGTCATTACTCAGTTGTTTTATTGTTTTTCGTGCTTTTGTGCAGTTAACTTTGTGTGTGTTTGTGTGTGTGTGTGTGTATTTGTTTGTTTGTTTGTCTGTGTGTGTGTGTGTGTGTGTGTGTGTGTGTGTGTCATAAACCTGACTCTAGGTCATGACAAAAACTGAGAAGAGACACAAAATGCCAATAAGTCATGTGGTTTACTGCCAAAAGTACAAATATAAAGTAATCTAAATACTAATAAACTAAGTATGAGGTTTGTCCAGTGGGTTTTGAGACAAACCCATGTGTTTTAAATGCACCCTAACCTCTCTCTCTCTCTCTGTGTGTGTGTGTGTGTGTGAGAGAGAGAAGGTTTTTTATGGTGGACTATTGCACACGATGTTAGTTAATAATAACTCAGCGACTCTAAATGTTGCTTTTTCGACCTGCACATCACTAAACTGCGTGTCGTCCGCCACGCCAGCTGTCCCTCTGACTCACACATCGACCCGGCTCAGAGGGACAGCTCTGTCCCGCCAGTCTGTCTCTGGAACTTTTATATGGACATGGAGGCGGAATTAAGGGGACACCATTCCCACCTGGAACAAGCTGTGTGTGTGTGTGTGTGTGTGTGTGTGGCTGTAGTGTTTTAGCTTGACAGTTTGATGACCTGATCAAATTGTGGAGGATGATTGCCAGCAATCATACGTCTGCCTGCTGTGTCTCTCTGTTCCCTCTGTCTCTCTCTCACACACACACACACACACACACATACATGTCTTTATGTAGTTGTGAGGACCACCACTTCACCTAGCCCAACACACACATTTCAGGTTTTACCATCTCTGTTAGGACCTTCCCTGAAATTCATACAGATGATTAATTAAGGTCTTTAGAGGCTATCCTAACATTTTCTTTGTGAGGACTGGGAAAAATATCATCATAACTACAAATGTCCTCACACTGTTGGTGTTCTGCCAAGGGTTGGCCCTCACAACTATATGAAGACAAGCACGCACACACACACACACACACACACACACACACACATACACACGCTGTTCTGTCTCAGTGGGTTCATGATCTCCACTCATCTCTTGTTTCTCTCTCTCTAACCTCTGTGGACTGTCATCTTCTCTTTTACCCAGACCAGCGCGGCCCTGTCTGTCTTTCTGTCTTTATCGCTCACTGACATTCACAAAAGCACACACACACACACACACACGCACATGCACACACACATACACATAATGGGGTTCATTTCACAGCACATTGCCACCATTATTTGCCCTTTCTACTGATGGCCATAATCATGGAGAGTGAGATGAGTGTATGGTGAAATCATTCCCTCTCCAGTCAGATCAGCCTGCCCTCAGTGTGTGTGTGCATGCATGCATGTGTGTGTGTATGTGTGTGTGTACACTTTATGTGCAATCCACTGTGCATTTGTGTATTTTTTGCATTTATGTGCTCATGCATGTGTATCTATATGTGTATTTGTGTGTGAGAGAGAGAAAGAAACTATGTTATTGTGTGCAGGTCTCTCCCCAGCCGCTCCTTCTTATTGGTCGATTTAAAGGCGTCTAAGGAAAAGCTGCAACCTGATTGGCTGAAGGATAATTGGCTCTGTTTAACAGCTTCTCCGCAGAGTAACAATCAACTGTAACAGCCTGTTCAGCTACTAATGGGCACACCAAAGTATTGTGCTGAGAGCTAAATTTATGTGTGTGTGTGTGTGTGTGTGAGGTAGTGTGTGTTATTGGGTGTTTTCTGTTATACTCTGTATATATTTTGGCATTTGTTGACATCTAAAAATGCTTTTAATTCTGACTATTTGATCAAAAATGTTTACTTTTTTCTGTAGGTGTGATTATAGGTTGATTTTACTTTTCATACTGTTACACTGTGCACACAGCAGATTTGCCCTTTAAATATATTAAAAGTTTTGAGATGCTCCTTTCTCACAACTTTTATCCAATTATTTTCATGTCAAACTATGATGAAGTTAAAACACAAATTATTATTTTTCTATTCACAAGTCAAGATGTTATACACAGAGATTTTTTTGGCAAACTTTCAGAGATAATTGCTTCTTCGCTTGCTCTCAGTCTGCAGCGTGTTTCTCATTGAAAGATCAGAATCTGCACTTTCATGCATTTCTCACAGGATGCTTTTATCCAATTAAAATTAGCAACGAACTGATGCATCAGCCTCCATCAGCGACCGGAAGGATTGCAACACACTCAAAACGTAGACATAAGACAACAAGTTTGTGTGTTTTTTCAGTTTTTCTCAATCGAATCCTCCTCAGAGTTCTAAACACAAAACTCTTTTCTCACGCTACATTCACAAAACCTCTGATTCTTTTAGCAAAAACCATACCATCGCCTCAAAATAGTTTTAACAAACAAAACCAAACAATGTTGTCACATCTTGAACTAATTGGTCAAAATAGAAAAACTGCTGAGCAGTCATTACACACTACACCAAAAAAATTGCATTTTGCATCTCAAAAGTAAAAAAAATAAAATAAAAAAGATTGCACAACTCAGTGGGATTTAGCATTTACTCTGCATTGTGTGACGACCCTGCTAGCTGTGTGTGTCTGTCTCCTTTAACCCTGCATTACTTTGTCTAAGGTTCCAGCTGATGCGGCCTGATCAGGAGCACCTGGGCCCGGTGCTCCACAGGAAATAAAAGGCCCAGCTTCCTGGAGCTCTCTCTCTCTCTCTCTGCCCTGCTGACACCAGAAGTCCTGTTGCTATTTTGTTGTAGTTTTGTTTTCTGTTTACAGTGCATCACAACACCACATACACATTAACACACACCCACATGCACACTACTGATGTTACTGATTTTCATACCACATACTTGTATTTAGTTTATTTTTTATATATACTTTTGGCAATAAACCAACTAAATTTTTGGCATTTCGTGTCTCTTCCTGGTTTTTGTGATGGCCTAGAGCCAGGTTTATGACAATTGAAACATAGGTAGTGTGGAAAAAAATCATCCTGAAATTGACAAATACAAATGAAAGTGTACAGCCTACAATGTACTGTAAAAGGGAAAAAATAAAAAATAACAAACAGGTCTTTGGCCTCCCTCTTGGTCATGCCATGCATCAGTACATGGTCAATGATGGTAGCCCCAATTTCATCAGGAAAAGCATGTTTGATTCCAGGAATGAGTTTACAGTTTTTCTCAATTGCTAAAAACACTAATTATTCCTGTTGTGTGAATCAACAGCTCGGTTGTCTAAACTCATTCCCCGAATCCAACATCCTTTTGACAAAACCATAAACTATCTTCATCTAGTAAAACACTATTTTCAGATCTCAGTAATTACTTTTGCAAAACTCTAAACACAATTCTCCTGCAATAAGACACAGTTGTCACTGTGATGCACTTGTGATACATAATGGTAACAACAAGTGACAAAACATGAACACAAATGAAACACAACGGTCATCCAGTGAAAACAACGATTCAAAATTGTTCACACTTGTTTCTCTTCATGTCAAGACAACATGACAAACAATATAAATATATATTTGAGGTTTTTTTTAACCTCTTACAGTACATTGTAGGCTGTACACTTTCATTTGTATTTGTCAATTTTTTCACAGTAGCTATGTTTCAATGCAGAGTAAATACTGAATCCACTGAGTTGTGCAATCTTTTTTCATTTTATTTATTTATCTTTTACTTTTGAGATACAAAATGCATGTGCTATAGTTTAATGTGACCAGTAAACATTTCTCCATGAGCTACATGCCGTGAACACTGTGTTTTTAATTTTTTTGGTGTAGTGTGTAATGACTGCTCAGCAGTTTTTGTATTTTGACAAATTAGTTCAAGATGTGACAACATTGTTTGGTTTTGAGAACAGGTCAAACCATTTTGAGGCGATGATATGGTTTTGCTAAAAGAATCAGAGGTTTTGTGAATGTTGTGTGAGAAAAGAGTTTTGGGTAACGCTTTATATTAAGGTCCTTGTAATAACCATTAATTAACAAGTAATAAGGCCCTTGTAAGTCCTTACAAGATGCTTATTAATATTATTGTGTGTTTATAAGCTTATATAAGTGTTAATAATGGCATTACAAACACCCATGACCCACCCATTATGTCTTTGCCATGCCTTTATTAATCTTATTTTGTTTGCTTATTGATATTAAAATATACTTTATTGCTCTTCTGTAATAAGTTAACTATAAGTTAACTATGCTTTTTGCATCTACCGGATCTAAAGCGAGAACAATGCCTTGTTACTTGTTAATTAATGGTTATTAAGGACCTTATTATAAAGCGTTACCAAGTTTTGTGTTTAGAATTCTGAGAAAAGGACAGGAGGAATCAAAAAATGTGTTTTAGCAATTGAGAAAAACTGTAACTTTAACTCTTATCTGCTCTACTCTACTGCCCTTACTTTGAAACTACGCAGTGTTTGACTTGTGCTTTTTATTATTTTATCTATTTTCTTATCCTGCTGTATCTTATTTTATCTCATTTGTATTTTTATTTCCATTTCCCTGTTTTAATTGACTGTTTTTACTGTTTTCAATTGTGTCTTGCTGATTTTAATGTGTATGTAAAGCACTTTGAATCACCTTGTGTTGAATTGTGCTATACACTGCAAAAAAAGAAAAGTTGGGTGAACTCAAAATTTCAAGGCAACAAACTTCGATAAAATTTTAAGTTGGACAATTAAACTAAATATTTTAAGTTTTGTTTTTGAGTTTGCTCAACTCTGAATTCAGATTTTTGTCAACTCAACTGTAAGTTGTACTAACTTATAATTTTACATTGTAATAACTTTTAATCCTTACTTCTGCTAACTTCTGCAATGTGCTGAATTGGCACGATTGTAACGCCGCTATGAAATGTCAGCTAATGTTGCGACCACAATGTTGAGTTAGCATTGATACGCTAATGGCTACTCTTGTAGCTGTAACAAGCAGCGCCGCTAGCATCAGTTAGCCGTTAGCATCAGTTAGCCGCTAGCATCAGTTAGCCGCTAGCATCAGTTAGCCGCTAGCTTTCGCTAATGACCGAATTTCACAACAAAGAAGTAAGAGTTATCAGAACTATTGTCCCTTGTTGTGAACCCCAACTTAAAGATATAAGTTACAACAACTCACCAACTTGTTTTTGAGCAGACAACTGGCTTCCTTTGTTGTGCTAACTTACATTATTGACCTAAATGTCAATAATTTATATTTCCAAGTTTTACCAACTTAAATCACTGTTTTAGGCCAAAAAATATAAGTTGGCTTTTTTGCAGTGTACAAATAAACTTGCCTTGCTTCGATAACAGAGCAATTGATTCACACAAAAGGAATTAGTGTTTTAGCAATTGAGGAAAAACTGTAAGAAAAAGATTTAAAGAAATGTAAAGGAAGGGAAGGAATGAGCAGACATAGTGAACTAGAAAATGATGTATGAGAAGTTGGAGGAAAGAAATGGGAAACCCACAGAGAAGGAGAGGCAGGCAGGGAGAGTTATAGAGAATTAGAAGAGAGGGAGAAAATGGAGAGAGGAGTACGAGCTCGAGAGGAGAGCAGGAGCACAGATCCACTACAATAGGATATGAAAAAAAGGCCCTATGTTTAGCTGGAATAGAGGGGTTGAATCTTCCCTCTGGCTTCCTTGCAGTGTTATTGCAGGACTAAATAGAGATACAATTTTTTTCCAAAAGAGAGACAATTTTCTTTTCGATGCTCTTTGCTCGATGTGAAGGTTGCTGTAATTTAGCTCCTCGCCTGGGGAGGAACACGGTGCCACAGATAGGTCATCAGAAAGCATCGGTTCACTAAAATGCCAAGGAGATTATTCCTCGTTTTGGGCTGTTAAAAAGCAGGCCAGGAGAGGTGGAGGTGGAGGTGGAGGGGGAGGGGTGGAGAAAGAAGTGAGAAAAAAGAAACAGGGGGGAAAGGAGCAGTGGTGGTTCTACACTGCAAAAAAAGAAAAGTTGGGTGAACTCAAAATTTCCAGGCAACAAACTTTGATAAAATTTTAAGTTGGACAATTTAAACTAAATATTTTAAGTTTTGTTTTTGAGTTTGCTCAACTCTGAATTCAGATTTTTGAACTTATAATTTTACATTGTAATAACTTTTAATCCTTACTTCTGCTAACTTCTGCAATGTGCTGAATTGGCACGATTGTAACGCTGCTATGAAATGTCAGCTAATGTTGCGACCACAATTTTGAGTTAGCTTTGATACGCTAATGGCTACTCTTGTAGCTGTAACAAGCAGCGCTGCTAGCATCAGTTAGCCGCTAGCATCAGCTAGCCGCTAGCATCAGTTAGCTGCTAGCTTTCGCTAATGACCGAATTTCACCGCTTTCCCGCCTTTCACACCAAATAAATAAGAGTTATCAGAACTATTGTCCCTTGTTGTGAACCCCAACTTAAAGATATAAGTAACAACAACTCACCAACTTGTTTTTTAGCAGACAACTGGCTTCCTTTGTTGTGCTAACTTACATTATTGCCCTAAATGTCAATAATTTATATTTCCAAGTTTTACCAACTTAAATCACTGTTTTAGGCCAAAAAACACAAGTTGGCTTTTTTTGCAGTGTTTCTGTGGGGCCAGTGTTTAATCAAAGGGGCACATTAAAAAAACAGCAAAGATAATATTTAAGCATCAAAAACCTTTATTTTAGCTTATTTAAAAATCTAATTTAAGTATATTTGGAAGATACAAATACATTGATTGAAACAATGAGACTTATTAACAATTACAATTATTTTTGTACAACAATAACATTTTATCATTTTTGTGAACAATTACTTTTTTTATTTTTAAACTGCAGAGCAGTGAGAATGATCTTTTTTTATATTTACTCGAGCTGCAACAATTAATAGATTAATCGAACAATAATCGAATATTAAATTAAATCGTCAACTATTTTGATAATCCAATAATTGGTTTGAGCCATTTTTTTAAAGACAATAAGTCCAAATTCTCTGATTTCAGCTTCTCCAATGTGAATATTTCTGGTTTCTTTGTTCCTTTATGACAATAAACTGAATATCTCTTTGGTTTGGGGACAAAACAAGAGATTTGAGGACGTCATCTTGTGGTTTTTGGGAAACACTGATTGATATTTTTATACATTTTATTGACCAAACAACTAATCGATTAATAGGTTAAATAATCAACAGATTAATCGATAATTAAAATAATCCTTAGTTGCAGCCCTAATATTTACGCATTTTGCACAAATAAACTTAGAAAATCATAGAATGTACATATTCTGGGTTTCTTTTGTGTATAATGAGATATTGTTTGAGCAAAAACTAGGTAAGGATTGTTTCGTCTTTCATTGTTATAAATTGATCGTTTTAATTAGATGCAGGGGCCACAGCAGGTAGAACCGCCACTGGGAAGGAGGAAAAGAGTGGAGAGGAGACGAGAGGAGACGAGAGGGTGAAAGGAGACAAAAACAGAAGAGGTTAGAAGGAGACGAGAGGAGGTAAAAGATAAGGTGAGTGGAGAAGGAGGCGTTGAGACAAAGTGGAGAGAGAAGAACACAGAGCAGAGAAGAAGAGAGAGCAGAGTGGAGACGGCCCCCTCTCAGGCCTCCATTGTTGGGAAAGTGCACTAAAGGGCCCTCTAGAGCAGCTGTTCTCAACCTGGGGGTCCCGACCCCAATTGGGGTCCCCGAGATGATTTCTGGGGGTCGCCAAATCATTTTGGAAGTCAGCTCTGTCTCCACTGTGTTAATGTGTTCATGTGTTAATGTGTTTTAGTCTTTTTGGTAATTTTGTGTCTTTTTTTGGTAATTTTGTGTCTTTTTGGTCAATTTGTGTCTTTTTTGGTCATTTTGTGTCTTTTTTTGGTTATTTTGTGTAATTTTGTGTCTTTTTCGTCATTTTGTGTCTTTTTTTTGTCATTTTGTGTAATTTTGTTTCCTTTTTTTGGTCATTTTGTGTCTTTTGTGGTCATTTTGTGTCTTTTTTTGGTCATTTTGTGGTCATTTTGTGTCTTTTGTGGTCATTTTGTGTCTTTTTTTGGTCATTTTGTGGTCATTTTGTGTCTTTTTTGGCCATTTTGTGTCTTTTTTGGTCATTTTGTGTCTTTTTTGGTCATTTTGTGTCTTTTTTTGGTCATTTTGTGTCTTTTTTTGTCATTTTGTGTCATTTTGTGTCTTTTTTGGTCATTTTGTCTTTTGATCATTTTGTGGTCGTTTTGTATCTTTTTTGGTCATTTTGTGTCTTTTGATCATTTTGTAGTCGTTTTGTGTCTTGTGGTCATTTTGTGTCTTTATTGGCCATTTTGTGTCATTTTTGGTCGTTTTGTGTCTTTTTTGGCCATTTTGTGTCTTTTTTGGTCATTTTGTTTCCTTTTTTTGGTCATTTTGTGTCTTTTTTGGTCAATTTGTGTCTTTTTTTGGTCATTTTGTTTCTTTTTTTGAGATTTTGGTCAATTTGTGGTAATTTTGTGTGTTTTTTGGTCATTTTGTGTCTTTTTTGGTCGTTTTGTGTCTTTTTTGGGCCATTTTGTGTCTTTTTTGGTCATTTTGTGTCTTTTTGGTCAATTTGTGGTCATTTTGTGTCTTTTTTTGGTCATTTTGTGTCTTTTGTGGTCGTTTTGTGTCTTTTGTAGTCATTTTGTTTCCCCTAGATGGTTTTGTTCGATGATTTTAATTGTCATTACCATATCATTAATCACTTTGATCTGGATCTCCTACAACTTAATGGCAATTTCAATTAGGACTATTTCATCATACATCATTGCTTTTTGTGTGGTGGTGGGGCCCCATGCGCAGAAAATGCCCTTTTTATTTTTTTCGCCCCTGCCCTTCAAACAGTCTGAGTCCGCCACTGAGTGGAGAGGTGTGAGATAATCGGAGAAATGTGACGATCAGAAGTGGAGACTGTAGGAGAGATAAGATGAATGAAAAAGGAGGAGAGAGGGGACAAGTGGAGGAGAAACAGTAAGAGGAGGAACAGGCTGTTCTCACTCAATCTTCATAATTATACCGGAGAAAAGTAACGCACTCTAATTTGTAAATACCGTATTTCCTCAATTTAAATCCGGGCCCCTATTAATGACCGGCCTCATTTAGTAACCGCGTGTAAAAACTATTTTTAGTAAATAAAAGCTGGCCTCTTTTATAAGCCGGGTGTCTTACCGGTGTTATGTCAAAGTCTGTTCCCCCGTCGATATGTGTCCCCCTTACCTTAACCTGCACCAACCATATCCAAAATAAAAATATTTCCAGAAAAAAGTTGCAAATTTACTAGATTAAAGTGGTAGATCTACAAGAAAAAAAGTCGCAGATTTAAGAGATTTAAAGTGGCAAATCTGCGTGGAAAAAAGTCAGATTTACGAGAAAGAAGTGGGGAAAAAAGCAACTCCTATATATATATATTTTTTTTTTTTTGGCGTACATTTGCCACTTTAAATCTCTTAAATCTGCAATTTTTTTCTTGTAGATTTGCCACTTTAATCTAGTAAATTTGCAACTTTTTTCTCGACCCCATTCTGATATCCACTGAAGTTACCAAATATAGTTCTTCGCCTGATAATGGGTTAAACCCAAACAGTTCTCTCTACAAGGCCTAACTAATTAAATGCACTAATTTTGCAATAAAATATTGTGTTTATATATATATATATAAAGATCATTCTGACTGTACTGCATGAATAAAAAAAGTGATTGTGCACAAAAATGAGAAATGTCATTGTCATACAAAAAAAACTGTTATTGTTGGTGAGTTTCATTGTTTAAATCAATGTATAAATGTATCTGCCAAATATACTTAAATTAGATGTTTAAATGAGCTAAAATAAAGATTTTGAATGCTTAAATATCATCTTTGCCATTTTTTAATGTGCCCCTCTGATTAAACACTGGCCCCTCCTTGGCCCCCACAGTAAAACTGGTCTAGAACCGCCACTGGTTAACTTGTAAAGTAACTTTCCTTCTGTTTCATGAAGTTTTAAGGATTCAGAGTGCAGCCCCTAAAGAAACCGGCCTTGGTAGCAGCTTGCTGGCCAATTTTCGGCCTACAGTATCTCCAAGCTGCCTTTTATTTCTAAGATCTTGGAGAAGGTCAGCTACAGTCTTTTCTTGATGTGCATGGAGTCCTGGAGGTGTTTCACTCTGGTTTTAAAACTATGCATGGCACAGA
Organism: Centropristis striata; assembly: GCF_030273125.1. Lineage (NCBI taxonomy): Eukaryota > Metazoa > Chordata > Actinopteri > Perciformes > Serranidae > Centropristis > Centropristis striata. The sequence goes on along the minus strand of NC_081519.1, from coordinate 3,819,736 downwards.
GTCAGCTCTCCTCAGAGGAGAACTTCTTCATGACATCACAACGTAGAAACGAAGCAGCATGGAGCCCTGCAGTCAGCTGAACTCTAAGGTTTTGGCTTTTACACAAGTTTATGTGGGGCTTTTTCTTGGGTTTTTTCTGTGTTTTTCTGTGCTTTTATTTTTTATTTATTTTTTTTATTTTTAGGTGTTTTTTTTCTATATTTGTTTGTATTTGCTTTGTGTGTTTTTATGTTTTTTTATGTGTTTTTTTGTATTTTTTATGTGTTTTTTTAGTAATTGTTTGTATTTGCTTTGTGTGTTTTTATGTGTTTTTATGTGTTTTAATGTGTATTTTGTGTTTTTATGTGTTTCTTTGTGTTTTTATGTGTTTTTTTGTATTTTTTTATTTTTTTTGTGTTTTTTGTGTGTTTTTTGTATTTTTATGTGTTTTTTTGTAATTGTTTGTATTTGCTTTGTGTGTTTTTATGTGTTTTTTGTGTTTTGATGTGTTTTTTGTGTGTTTTTTGTATTTTTATGTGTTTCTTTGTGTTTTTATGTGTTTTTTTGTAGTTTTTTTGTATTTTTTTGTGTTTTTTGTGTTTTTTGTATTTTTTATGTGTTATTTGTAATTGTTTGAATTTGTTTTGTGTGTTTTTATGCGTTTTTGTGTGTTTTTTGTATTTTATGTGTTTTCTTGTCATTTGTTGTGCTTTGTTTATGTGTGTTTTTTGTCATTTTTGTTTGTTTTAATGTGTTTTTTGTGTTCAAAATATTGATCCAGTAAGTGAAAATGAATGTCATATCGGTAGCTAGTACTACAAGTGTGTGTGTGTGTGTGTGTGTGTGTGTGTGTGTGTGTGTGTGTGTGTGTGTGTGTGTGTGCAGGTGGAGGGTGTCCAGCAGGGAACGGGAGCAGAGCAGCGGACATCATTATAATTCTAGGTAGAAGGCTGACTTATCACCTCCCACTCCCCTGGCATGTGCTCAGTGCCCCATACTAATACACACACACACACACACACACACACACACACACACACACACACACAAACTGGGTGGAAACATGACCCCTGGTCCTACTGTGTAAATCATAACACAAATGTAGCACACAAATATGCTAATATATGCACAGTCCTTCACATACGCACACATGTCGCTACACAGATGATTACTCAATTGTACAAACACACAAACACGCACAAATACACACACACACCACACAGACTGTGGCCGACCTTTGACCTGTGCTGCTGCTATGATGTTTTTGTAGGAGGGCAGCAATCTCCTGGTGTTGTTTTCATTGGCCTGTCGCTTGGTGGTAGGTCACACACACACACACACACACACACACACACGTATTCATGCACTCACAGGTGCACATACACACACACACACACACACACACACAAACACACACACACACATATTCATGCACTCACAGGTGCACACACACACACACTCATAGACTCACAGGTGAACACATACACACACACACACATGCACATACACACACTTACACACACACGTGCATACACACAAACATGCACACATATGCACATACACACATACCCACACACTCACATGCACGCACACACACATACACAAACAAACACATGCACATACACACATACTCACACACACACACACACACACACACATGCACATACACACACACACACATGCACACACACACACACACACACACACACTTACACTTACACACACACACATGCACATACACACACACACACACTTGCACTCACAAAAACATGCACACATACACATACACACACACACTCACACATGCGTGCACGCACACACACACACACACACACACACACACAGTCACACGTGCACGCACACTAACATGAGCACACACACACATGCACACAGTCAATGTGTTTGTCTTTTTCCCCACAAACAGTCCCTCTGTTTAACACACACACACACACACAAGCACATACACACACAGTCACACGTGCACGCACACTAACATGAGCACACACACACACACACACACGCACACACACACACACACACACATGCACATACACACTCTGCCTCTCTATGTCTCTCACACACACACGTCCTGGGAGTGACACCAGCGACCCTGCGTCTCCTTGCTGAGGCTCCCTGTAGCTTCCTGTAATAGAAAAATAAGAGAGGAGGAGGACGGCGTCCCTGTAGGAGCAGCGGGCTGTGTTCCTGACAGCTCGTCCTAAAGGTTGGGAGTTTGAATCCTGCTGGTAGAACACTGTTCATCTCTTTCCTCTCTTCCATTTCTGATCTCACCCAGGTATTTAAATAAAACAGTAAAACTCTGTGTGTCTCGTCCAAAGGGAGGGACAGATGGTGAGACAACAGAAAAGGCCAGAAAGTCTCATGAGGCCGCTTGGACAGTTTGCTGTGTTTCTTCTTCTTCCTGACTCATGTTGGACAGGAAGTAAAAGACTAAGGTCAAGATGTTCATCTTTAATTCAACAGTGTTTGAATCATCATCAGATGAACCATAGAGTCAATTTTTACAAAGTTAACAGAAACTTACAGTGATCAGAGAGTTAAAATTGGAATATTTGGCATCAACTTCTTCTCATTACTGGATATATCAACACTGCAAAAAAAGAAAAGTTGGGTGAACTCAAAATTTCAAGGCAACAAACTTCGATAAAATTTTAAGTTGGACAGTTAAACTAAATATTTTAAGTTTTGTTTTTGAGTTTGCTCAACTCTGAATTCAGATTTTTGTCAACTCAACTGTAAGTTGTACCAACTTACAATTTTACATTGTAATAACTTTTAATCCTTACTTCTGCTAACTTCTACAATGTGCTGAATTGGCACGACTGTAACGCCGCTATGAAATGTCAGCTAATGTTGCGACCACAATTTTGAGTTAGCATTGATACGCTAATGGCTACTCTTGTAGCTGTAACAAGCAGCGCCGCTAGCATCAGTTAGCTGCTAGCAACAGTTAGCAGCTAGCATCAGTTATCCACTAGCATCAGTTAGCTACTAGCATCACTTAGCCGCTAGCATTAGTTAGCCGCTAGCATCAGTTAGCTGCTAGCATCAGTTAGCCGCTTGCTTTCGCTAATGACCGAATTTCACCGCTTTCCCGCCTTTCACAACAAAGAAATAAGAGTTAGCAGAACTATTGTCCCTTGTTGTGAACCCCAACTTAAAGATATAAGTAACAACAACTCACCAACTTGTTTTTGAGCAGACAACTGGCTTCCTTTGTTGTGCTAACTTACATTATTGCCCTAAATGTCAATCATTTATATTTCCATGTTTTACCAACTTAAATCACTGTTTTAGGCCAAAAAATACAAGTTGGCTTTTTTGCAGTGCATACACATTTAAATTAATCATTACTCCTCATCATCATATGGGTGATTCTTATGAAGCCAGTCTAAGTTCTGTGAAGATTATAAGGACATACTTTATTAAACTAAATATATTTCACTTTTATATGAATGAACACAGCCATAATGAGGCACAATTCATTGTTTTGTGTTAAAATAATATTTTCTATATTTTTAAACATATTTTTAATTCACAAATCCATTACTGTAATGCGTCCAGATCAAAATGTCATGGTTTCCCCCACACTTATATACAATAAATATTTAATGAACTTTATAAACAAAGCAGCGTGGAGCCCTACTGTAAATTTACCTCTAAAGTTCTGGCTGTAAACTCCATGAGGCCAGTTTCAGTTTGATGATGATATACCAAGTAAAACTGGAGACAAGCTCAAATAGATTTAGTATCAAATGATAGAACTGGATGGAACCCTCTTATATGGTAGATTTGACACCTTTGTTCACATTTGCAACATTTAAAATTCTTTATTGAATTTTTTGACTCGTACAGTACATTTTGACAGCAAGTGTATTTTTAAAAACATATTTGTTGTCTGATATGAACATAGTTTTTTTTTTAATTTCTTTATTATTTTTGTGTTTTGAAAGTAAAAAAAAAGATTCAAAATCACATTTTATGTTGGACTAAAGGACTAAAAATGACACAAAATGACCAAAAAAAGACACAAAATGACAAAAAAAACCGAAGACGACCCAAAAAAGACACAAAATGACTAAAAAAAGAGACAAAATGACCAAAAAAGACACAAAAAGACAAAAAATGACTAAAAAAAACACAAAAAGACACAAAAGGACTGAAAAGAGACACAAAATGACTAAAAGAAGACACAAAATGAAAAGACAGAATTACAAAAAAACACAGAAGACACAAAATGACAAAAAAGAGACAAAATGACCAAAAAAAATTAAGACGACCCAAAAAAGACACAAAATGACCCAAAAATAAGACACAAAATGACTAAAAAAAGACACAAAATGACAAAAAAAGACAAAATGATCTAAGAAAAAGACACAAAATGACTAAAAACAAAACAAAAAAGACACAAAAGGACTGAAAAGAGACACAAAATGACTAAAAAAAGACACAAAATAAAAAGACAGAATGACAAAAAAACACAGAAGACACAAAATGACAAAAAAGACACAAAATGACCTAAAAAAATGAAGACGACCCAAAAAAGACACAAAATTACCAAAAAAAGACACAAAATGACAAAAAAAAAGACACAAAATGACCAAAAAAGACACAAAAAGACACAAAATGACTTACAAAGACACAAAAAGACATGAAAAGGATTCAAAAATGGACAAAATAGCCCTATAAGACTCCATAGAGTTAACTTCATGGCAACGACAGGGCTGAAAGAATGGGAAATAACAGAAGAAATGGAAAAGGAAAAACTGGAGTGAAAAGACAAGAGTGAAAAAAACCTACAAACCAAACACATTAGAGGACAGAAACACGTCTTTGACTGTATTCAAATTGCACACTATCAGATTTCCAAAGTTTGAAGACTTAAAAACTGGATTAAATGCGGCTCAGTTCCTGCTGCAGCCTGCATCCTATACAGTTAATATACTGCACTGTGCCACGGCAGCTTTTAGGTTTTTCTGCTTTAGATTCCACTTTCAGCCTCTTAAATTGCTGCCAGTTGATAACCTGGAGCTGCTCAGCTGAAGAGGCTGTCGGCGTGCAGATGTGGGCCGCTGATTGCGTTCTAATACAGGACAAAAATACCAGGGATGGAGGTGTTGCGTCTCTCTTATCTATATGGTAACTAGCTGTGTTGCAAAAACATTGTTATTCTGAACACTGCTCACTTTGTAACCGCTGATTACACGGATCTATCAGCTAGAGAGGCGTTTCCAATTGTTTTTCCATCCGACTGCAATCAACAGATGCTCAGGCAAGTGTACGCCCACACACACACACACACACACACACACACACACACACACACGCACACCAAACAAATGCAAACACACCCGTTTAGATTTCAACTGTGCAGCAGCCACAAAAAGAAACACAAAGACATGCTTGTGCACTTGTTCCCGTACAGTGAAAGAGACACTTTCTTTAAAATATAAGAATATATATTTGTGTTTCCTTTAGAATATAATCTAGACTGGATTAACCAGATCCTGTTAAAAACATTAAATTCTGCTCCTCAGAGACACTGTTTGATTCTGAGAAACAAACGGTCATGTGACAAATATTTACTGAGAATCTGTTTACACAGAGCTGAGAGGAGAGGACAGGAGAGGCTGTTTACACAGAGCAGAGAGGAGAGGACAAAAAAGTATTTCAATGAGTGTCCTATTAAGGGTTAAAGTGGTGAATCTGGGAGAAAAAAGTTGCTTTTTCCACTTTAAATCTCTTAAATCTGCAACTTTTTTTCTTATAGATTTGCCACTTTAATCTAGTAAATTTACAACTTTTTTCTCGAAATATTACCTGAAGTTACCAAATATGGTTCTTTGCCTGATAAAGGGTTAATTACAAGAAGTAATTTTGTGCATTTTTTCACTGCACTTTTAAGATTTCATGCTCAAATGCATGTAGTTGTACTGAGGGCCACTTCAAGTGAGGGTGAGGGCCGTATGCGGCCCCCGGGCCTCCAGTTGCCCATCCCTGGCTTATATATTTTTTATATATTTATGTACTGCAGTCAAATACAAGTACACCGTAAGCAAAAAAGAGCAAAAAAACGCCCTGAAACGGCTCGTTGGGGTTCATGTTTCTTTGATGCAGAGACGCTCATTTTAAATCCAATTTTGCATAAATAAAAACAAATCTACTCTTTTTGTAATTAACACTTCAGTATGGACAGATACAACAACACTGATTCATACAAACTGAGCTCCGTACTCTATACGAGGGAGTTGGGAGGGATTCTGTCAGTCACAGAAACAGAGACATCAGCGTGGAGTTTCAAAATGAAGAATAAACATCAGTCTATGATTATTATTAGTCCACTGCTGAGCGCTTTTGTGTTTTGACATGCGGCCCCTTTAATAAACTGTCATTTTCACAGGCAATCGTAAAAAAATAAAACTTCATTTTGCCGTGAAGTTGTTTAAGGGTGGCGGTTGTTGATTGTTTGAATTCATATGAGAGCGATTATATTTCCATTTGTCATGACAGGCCCCTTTTTCTCACCACTTGTGATGATGTTTCTTGGCACTTGCTGTCATTTTCACTGTCAGCTGTTAAAGCCGGTCACTTCACAGATGTAATCCAAGACTTTAGAAATTACAGCCTTTAAAAGCACCGCCAAACACTTCAGATTTGTTTCTCATTAACCATCCTGTAAATAGAATAATTTGCTTTAACTACCGAGAAGTTAAAAACACGAAATTCAAGTCTTTTAACTATTTAATTAATCTCACTACTCAGCCGTTAACAAAACCACGATGAAAGATCATTTTCCCTGTCAGTTTTGACATAAAAGAGAGAGAGAGAAAAAAAAGCAGTTATTCTAAATTCAGCAAGCTTCTTTGCAGCAAACACTCTAAAATAACCTCGTCTCTGGGGGCAGCTGGGTGATTATTGACTGTGTATTTACTGTGACTGTGACAACCAGTGCTGCCATCTCAGCGGCACAAATGGTGCATTTGATTGCTGCCTTTTATGTAGAAATACTACATGACGTCAAGTTCTTTCTGTCACGGCTGAAAATCACCACATCAAAACTATAATCCATCGTCATTTGTCAGTGTGATGCTCATGAAAAAATAATGAAAATGAAGAGTAAATATTCACAGACGCTGAAATGGACCCAAGAAAAATAAGATTCCTTTTTCTGGTAGTTTTAACCCTGTGGAGTCTCCAAAAGCTCCAAATAATCCAGACTTGTTGCCTCCATCAGACTAGAAAACAAAGCAGCGTGGAGCCCTACTGTAAATTTACCTCTAAAGTTCTGGCTGTAAACTCCATGAGGCCAGTTTCAGTTTGATGATGATATACCAAGTAAAACTGGAGACAAGCTCAAATAGATTTAGTATCAAATGATAGAACTGGATGGAACCCTCTTATATGGTAGATTTGACACCTTTTTGTTCACATTTGCAACATTTAAAAATTTATAAAGGACTAAAAAAGACACAAAAAGACCAAAAAAAGACACAAAATGAGAAGACAGAATGACCAATAAACCACATAGAAGACACAAAATGACCAAAAAATACATAAAATGCCTGAAAAAAGACACAAAATAACTCAAAAAGACACAAAGTGACTAATAAAAGACACAAAAAGACCAAAAAAAGACAAAAAGACACAAAATGACAAAAAAAAGACACAAAATGAGAAGACAGAATGACCAAAAAAAACCCACAGAAGACACAAAATGACAAGAAAAGACACAAAATGACTAAAAAAAGACTAAAAATGACACAAAATGACCAAAATAATACACAAAAAGACCAAAAATACACAAAAAGACACTAAATGACTAAAAAAAGACACAAAATGAGACGACAGAATGACCAAAAAACATGACTAAAAAAAATGACTAAAAAAGACACAACAGACACAAAATGACCAGAAAAGACACAAAATAACTAAAGAAGACACAAAATGATTAATAACAGACACAAAAAGACCAAAAAAATACACAAAAAGACCAAAAAAAGACAAAAAGATACAAAATGACTAAAAAAAGAAACAAAATGACACAAAATGACACAAATGGGAGACAGAATGACCAAAAAACACAGAAGACACAAAATGACCAAAAAGACAAAAAAAATAACTAAAAAAAAGACACAACAACAGACACAAAATGACCATAAAACACACAAAAAGACAAAAAAAAAAAGACATAAAGAGGATTCAAAATGGACAAAATAGTCCAATAGAGTTAAATCAATCTGTCCTTTAGTCTTCTTTTTTAGAAATGTTACTTCAAGTGCATTTGTACCTCAAGGAATGTTTTATCTAACCAGTGAAAGCTTATTGAGATAAAGCATGGTTATGATGGATGAGGTTGTATGAGGTTCAAGAACTCTGCAGACTGCTTTAAAACTACTTGAACTGTTTGCAGGTACTTTTTCAAAGCCTTGTCATAGCAATTAAAAACTATATTTGGTTTTGATGAATGCAACAAAAGCCTTGAGACAAAGTTTCTTTCAACATTACCATCAGATGAACCATGAAACTCTTCTGGAGATGAGAGGACCTCAGTCTGCAGAAACACACACACACACCCACACACCCACACACACACACACACACACACACATACACACACATACTTCTAGGTTTTATTAGTTTTAGTTTTTTGTAATGGGATATTTGTTTGGTGGGAGATTAAAAGAGGTCACAGTAAATTTTGCATTTATTTCCTTTGTCTGATCCATCTTCATTATGTATGAAAAAAGTTGACAAAGACGAAAACGAAGGACATTTTCACTATAATTTTAGTTAGTTATGTAACCACACAATACAGTTTCAGTTAATTATCATTATCATGTAACCTTTAACCCTTAAAACAAAGTCTGAAATCTCAAAAAAGCCTTTAAAGAAGTGAGGAAATGTCCTCACTTTGCAAAAATGTCCTCACTATGTTGGTTAAAAACGTGTTCCGGTCCTCACTATGTAGGAAGTACTAGAACACACACACACACACACACTGTACATATATAACATTTACACATGCAGAGTATATATAATCCTACACACAGAGTAAATGTATATACATATATACACATCAGTGCAAAAGTCTATTTTCTTATTCCCACTGTCTCTATCTCTAACACACACACACACACACACACACAAACAGACACACACAGACACACACACACACTTTGTCCGGTGCTTGTAATGCATTTGGTGATGAGGGTCAGTGGCCTTTTAGATCTCCACTGAGGTGAAGGGAATGAAAAGAGCAAGAAGAGCAGGCGAGGGGGGGAGAGGGAGAGAAAGAAGAAATGAAATGAATTTCAGAGTAAGAGAGAGAGAGAGAGAGAGAGAAGATTAAGAAGTTGAAAGATGCGTTTCCTGCTCTCTATCTTTATTACAGCGCATTTATCTCTCAGTTACACTTTAATCCTTCTCTTTTTTCTCATCTTAATGTTGGAATTACAAATAAAAACAAGCAGCAATGAACGGCACTGACATCTCATGCAAGTCTCTACGACAAACGGTTCATTAGTTAGGAAAAGGGGGCGTGGCTAACGAAAAAGGGCAGGACATTATGAAATATTGTTATGTAGAACTGTTCAGTGATGGACCATCATCATGCATGACAAGTTTGAGGCAGATTGGACAATGTATGGTCAAGTTACACAGTCTCGTGTTTTATGCCAAAACGCCATATTTTGCCGCCATGCCACGCACACATAGTGTGACGGTCTGCAAAGCTTTTAATAACTTGTGATGTCAAAGGCCTTTTGACGGTACTGAACAAGTCCGAAGTCGATCGGATTAAATCTGTAGGAGGAGTTTGTTAAAGTATGCGGCGTGGAAATGGGGAAAAATGTCTAAAACACCATTTTCGATCCAAGATGGCCGACTCCCTGTTCGTTTTTGGGTATGGCTTCTTGAGACTTTTTGGTGCGTCTTCCCATGATACATGTATGTACCAAATTGTGTGTCTCTACGACAAACCTGTTTTTAGGGGCTCAATTCTAGGGGGCGCTAGTAGGTCATTTAGCCACGCCCATTTCTTGTTGTAGTGTGCTTGTTGTAAACAAACAGAGATCGCTAAGTGAACACCTCCTGCAGCAGCAGCACATACACACTGTGCTGCTACAGAGCTAACTGTTAGCCTATTAGCAATTTGCAGACTAGGCGCTAAGGGGTTAACATCCCCTCCGGCTCCGCAACTGGGAGAGACTGCTGCAGGAGGACAATGCCGCTTCAACTCGTTCTTAGTAAGAACGAGTCTCCAAAAGTCTCCAATAACACCAAAAAAAGTCGCTGGATTTGTCGCCAGTTGCTTTTAAAAAAACAAAATAGTCGCTAGAGGGGGTCTGAAAAGTCGCTAAATATAGCAACAAAGAAGTAAATATAGCAACACTGCTTCGCCGGCTTTTACAAATGGCGCGTGTTGTTGTGGCATTGAGTACTACGTCACATCCTGCTTAGCGTTTTATCCAATCAGCAACCAGGCTTTTTTCAGGGGAGAAAAACGGCCTAATAAAAGACACAAAAAAGACCAAAAAAAGACACAAAAAGACCAAAAAAGACAGAAAAAGACACAAAATGACAAAGAAAGACACAAAATAACTAAAAAAGACACAAAATGAGAAGACAGAATAACCAAAAAACCCCACAGAAAACACAAAAAGACACAAAACGACCAAAAAAGACACAACAACAGACACAAAATGACCAAAAAATACACAAAATAACTAAAAAAGACACAACAGCAGACACAAAATGACAAAAAAATACACAAAATGACTAAAAAAAAAGACAAAAAATTACACATAATGACTAAAAACGATTAACCACGGTTAAAATTTGATTAATTGTGCAGCCCTAGTAGAAAACATTCCTTCATTTAAACATTAATTTTGTTACAGATCAAATGATCACAAAATCTATATCAGGGACATTACTGAGAGCCTGTTTCAAATCACGAAATTTGAACTATGCAAGCTTCAGTTTGCACCAAGAGATCATTACCTTTCCTGTTCAAAGCTAACAGTAGTTGTGGCCCATGCACCCTGGCTCGTTAGACATAATGATGTGAAATGACTCAAACACCTCTCTGTGTTAATGTTCTGCCTCGTTTGAACATCATTTCAAATACCTCTCGAAAAAAGTTTTGATTAAATGTCTAATAAAGACTTTTTCAGGCTCACTCATGTTTATCCTGTATCAATAACCTTAAACTTGAATGATGTGTAGCAATAAAAAAAAAATCTTAATTTGGGTTTTTGAAACTAGAGGATTTGCCAAATAGTTCTATTTCTCTCTCTGTGTTCTCACTGTCTGCTGATGACAGCGGGCAGATCAAACAGTCGTCATTGTGACGGACTTTCCTTTGAAATACTGATGCTGAAAGAATATTAAAAGACCATAGAAGAGAGATCAGGCCGCAGCCGGATACCTGCCTAGATACGTGTGTGTGTGTGTGTGTGTGTGTGTGTGTGTGTGTGTGAGTGCATTTGTGAGTGCATGTGAGTGTGTGAGCATGTCTGTATGTGCATGTGAGTGTGTGAGGGTGTGTATGTGCATGTGTGTGTGTGTGTGTGTGTGTGTGTGTGTGTGTCTGTATGTGCGTGTTTGTGTGTGTGTGAGTGCATGTGAGTGTGTGGGTATGTGTTTATGTGCATATGTGTGCACGTGTGTGTGTGTGTGAGGGTGTGTATGTGCATGAGTGTGTTTGTGTGTGTGTGTGTGTGTGTGTGTGTGCGTTCTCATGCGTGTGTGAGTGCATGTGAGTGTGTGAGTATGCGTTTATGTGCACATTTGTGTGCGTGCACGTGTGTGTGAGGGTTTGTATGTGCATGTGTGTGTTTGTGTGTGTGTGCATGTGAGTGCGTGAGTATGTGTTTATGTACATATGTGTGCACGTGTGTGTGTGTGTGAGGGTGTGTATGTGCATGAGTGTGTGAGTATGTGTGTATGTGCATGAGTGTGTTTGTGTGTGTGTGTGTGTGTGTGTGTGAGTGTGTGTGTAAAGGGCTCCTTTGAAAATAGATGAAAAGTGCTGACACGGGCAGTCATTCTGGCTTTCTACACTCTTCTTCACACACACTCAAATATGCGATGCACACACTCATACCGCCTGCCACTCTCTCTCATACACACACACACACACACACACACACAAACCAAGCCAAACCGAATTAATTCACAACTCTCGTTCTGTCTAAATTGTAACCCTGTCTATCAGTCACACTCTATCCCATCATTTGTTCTCTCCAGCAAACACGCCGCCGACACTGCCGAGAACCGTACTAATCATATTAATTCAAATTTCTCACTCAGACTTTCTCTCTCTCTCTTTCTCAGACATACACACACTCGTCAGATTCTGACAAGAGTCATGCTAATTGTATTAATTTGAGTCGATAGACCAAAATCAATGCTTTCTTCCTTCTCGGCTGCTGCATGTATTCATGGCAGGTATACACGAGACTCGAGTTTTCATTCTGTTTTTCTTTCTTCAAAGCTGATTTAGTCCCAGTGTTCATACAGAGCAATGAGCAAATGTCTGTTATTACCCCGGAGTGCTTAAAACTTTTGCGAATTTGTGAAAGAAACAAATCAAAAACATCTTTGAGGTGGTGATTTTAAATGTGCGGGTGAAACAAACGAAGGAGTTCAAGTACGGCTTGGGAGAGGGACGTCTGGAACGCCCTGCTAAACCTGCTGCCCCCGCGACCCGGCCCCAGGTAAGCGGAGGAAAATGGATGGATGGATGGGTGAAACTGTATGTTCATTATTTATTTATTTATTCATGTTCTTTTCTTTAACCCTTTGATGGACAACATGGGTCTAAAGTGAAGTTTTTATATTCTACATCTTTGCAATAAATTAATTTCATCATTCAGTATTGCAGGTTCCCCTCAAATTACTTGTTTTTGATCATCATACATCCTCATTTTTTGTTTTAATTTCTTGCTTCTTGAATAAAACCCCTTTTTTTTATCACTATGCTTCGAATGCACAAGGTCATTTTTGACCCATGTTGTGCATTAGAAGGTGTTTATATGTTGTCACCAATTTAAAACCTGACAAAGAAGACACAAATATTAACTATCCTATATTGTTAAATTGGTGTTTTTTCCAATGGAAATCATCATTTGGTGGCTCTAATAAGTCTCAAATGTTAAAATATGTGATTTTTCTAATGTAATCTGGTGGTTCTAACAACTCTTTTAAAGTTAGACCTTCAAAATAAGACAAACATAGTTGTCTCTGAAATGGAAAACTTTAGCTGGCAGGTGAAGGCGCAACCTTAACAAAGCTTTGATATGTTAGACCAGGGGTCTCAAACTCGTAGCCCGCGGGCCAATTGTGGCCCTCGTGACGATATTTTGTGGCCCCCACCTTGATATGAAAGTTTAATGTGATTTTTTATATGAATGGCACTTTACCATGTTGGGTGTGGAAGGTCCCTTTATTTACTTTTTTTGGTAATTTTGTAAATTAATAAAATTGCTTTTTTTAAAAATGTTGTCTTTTTTTAAAATAATTTTGTGTCTTTTTTTTAGTAATTTTTTCCTTTTTTTTGGTCATTTTGTGTCTTTTTTGGGTCATTGTGTGTCTTTTTTAATCATTTTGTGTCTTTTTTGGTAATTCTGTGTATTTTTTGTAATTTTGTGTCTTTTTTAAGTAATTTTGTGTCTTTCTTGTAATTTTATGTCTTTTTTTGGTCATTTTGTGTCTTTTTTCGGTCATTTTGTGTCTTTTTTTTGTCATTTTGTGTCTTTTTTTGGTCATTTTTTGTCTTTTCTAAGTAATTTAGTTTTTTTTGGTCATTTTGTGTCTTTGTTTAGTAATTTTGTGCCTTTTTTTGGTAATAAATTATGTATTTACCATTCTAAATGGCCTATACACGGTTTATAAATGCTGATTAAACATTAATAAACTATCAGTTTAGCATTTATAAATGATGATGGTTATTGTAAAGTGTTACCGAGTTTTGTCTCGGGTCTAATCTTTACTTCCTCCACTGAGTGAACCAGTGACTGACCCTTAACCTCTGCAACATCTGCTGAGAAAAAGATAACAATTTCTCTACATCTGACACTCTGACTTCTCTCTCCCAGTTAATCTTTCTTATACTTTCTCCTTCAATCTCTCTTTCCCAATCTCTCCGTCTCCCCTGCGCTCCCTATCTGTAACCGCACTTGTTTTCCTTTTCCCCTTTGCCAGCTCTTTCTTCCTCCCAGCCCTCATTCCTCTATCATTCTCTCTCACTTCGCTCTCTTTTTCCGACCTGCTCTCTCTCTCTCTCTCTCTCTGTATTTTTTTTTCTTCTCCGCCGCTTTGCTGAGATTTAATCAATTCCTCAGTTGCTGTGACTTCCATTGCGACGCCAGGCCAGCTAATTTAAATGTGAAGCATTTAAAATGTCAATTACAAGCTAATTAAATTAATGGCACAATGTGATTTAGCCGTTTCTGCTCCTCTCGCCCTGAGCAATGGATAAATTGTCTCGGCTCAGGAGAGGAAAAAGGCTAAGTGTTTAATACAGCTGCCGCTTGACTCGCATAAACACACACACACACACACACACACACACATACACACAAAGAGACCCTGCACGACCTGTGGGGAAATTGGTTTTAGGAGAGAAAGAGGATGGAAACATGAGGGAGGAGAAGGAGAAGGAGAAGAGCGTCAAACGAAAGAAATGACAATGAGAAAGAAAGGAAGGAAGGGGTTGTAGAACGTGATAATGTAATAAATTCCCAATAATGTAATAACCCCGATAATGTAATCAAAATCTGCATTTGAGTCCATTGAAAATATAATAAAACCTGATAATGTAATAACTTCCCGATAATGTAATAACCCCGATAATGTAATCAAAATCTGCATTTGAGTCCATTGAAAATATAATAAAACCTGATAATGTAATAAAAATCGGCACTTGAGTCATTGAAAATGTAATAAAAGCTGATAATGTAATAACTTCCTGATAATGTAATAAAAATCGACCCTTGAGTCCATTGAAAATGTAATAAAACCTGATAATGTAATAACTTCCCCATAATGTAATAACCCCGATAATGTAATAAAAATCTGCACTTGAGTCCATTGAAAATGTAATAAAACCTGATAATGTAATAACTTCCCGATAATGTAATACACTTTTTACCAATAATGTAATAAAGTATAACATTAATGGAAGGTTTTTGATTGAATCAAAGATGGCGGAAAATCCAATATGTCCGAAAACCACCATTGAGGATGCATTGAGCTGGGATTGGCCCAAGGGTTCCAGTGATACCTCGTTGGTGAAAAAACGGATGAACGGGTCAAAAGTTAATAAACATTCAACTTTGACCTGTTGGTGGCGCTAGAGCTCTTGAGCTGGAGTTGATACACAGTATCACCACTTGAACCCAAGTAATGGGTGGTCTGCTGTTAAATTATCACAATATTGGGGAATTATTACATTATCAGGACTTGTGAAATGAAGGCTAACCTGATAATGTAATAACCTCCCATTAATGTTGTTTAATTAATGGTAAAAAAGTTACAAATGTATGAGAATAAAATCTCAAAATCAATCTAAAAACGTTTACGAGATTAAAGCGGCAAATCTACGAGGAAAAAATGTGCAGATTTATGAAATTTAACGTGTTGAATCTGCAAAAAAAAAATCGTTTTTTCCCTCACTTTTTTCTCTTAAATCTGCAACTTTTTTTCTTGTAGATTTGCCACTTTAATCTAATAAATTTGCAACTTTTTTCTCTAAATATTACAAATCCATGTGGTTCTACGACCTCACAGAGAGACATGGGGACCCCATTTTGATATCCACTTAAGTTACCAAATATAGTTCTTCGCCTGATAAAGGGTTAATACTTTATTTATAACCACATGGATTTCTTTCAGCTAATCAGCAACCATCAGGCTATGTTCCAAGATTAAAGTGGCAAATCTACAAGAGAAAAAGTCGCAAATTTAAGAGATTTAAAATGACAAATCTGCGCGAAAAAAATCTGATTTACGAGAAAAAAGTGGGGAAAAAACGTTTTTTTTGCAGATTCACCACTTTAAATCTCATAAATCTGTGCATTTTTTTCTCGTAGATTTGCCGCTTTAATCTCGTAAACTTTTTTCTCAAAATATAACCCCCCTCCTCCGAGTCCGTATGTTTTTTTTTTTTTACACATTCTGGCTGTATGTAATATCCTCCAATATTCTCTCGGGTTGAAATTTGGAATTTGCAAGTATTTCAATGAGTGTCCTATTAAGGGTTAAGAGGGAGGACACAAAAAAAGGGTAGAGAGAGAAATAAGTGGAGGAGAAAAGAGAAGGAACCGCAAAGAAATTAAATTTGAGGGCGAAAAAAAGGCAAATATGGAAGAGAAAGGCTGTCAGGATGGAGAGAACGAGAGAGGAAGAGGAATCCGGCTGAATGAAAGGAACACAAAGCACAAGTGGACGAGGAAGAAAGAAGCAGGAGGAGGAGGTGGAGGAGGAGGAGGAGGAGGAGCACGGCGCTCCTTACCCAGCCGAGTCCTGTGAGCTTGTGGTAAATGGAGTATTGATTCAGAGGAGATGAGATTTTCAGAGTAAACACATCACCAAACGGTGTGCTGTGCTGTGGGCCGGCTGCACTCACTGGAGACTTACAGTTAGTGTTCCCAACATTAGCAACGCCCCTCTCATCAGGGAGCGCTCCACTCCTCTGCACAATGCACCTCTCAATTGTCCCGAGGCCCCAAAATATTCTTTAATCTGCAGCTGGTTCGACCCTGCAATTATCAGTGGAATTAATTAACCCTCTGAAGTCCAGGAGATTGTTTGGTGCATTCATTTCTGTCTCTGTTTAGCATCTTTCAGTCTGTCCTTACATCACATGCATGGCTCCTTTTTCTCCACACAAACTTGGCTATCAGTCTGATTTTTCATTTTGTTTTAATTAGCAAAGTATAAAGCTGCTAGGAACCCAAAAAATACAAACAAAAGACACAGGTGACGTAGTCACCGTGACGAAATGTTCGTTACTGACCTCAGAAAACTGAGCAGCGACTCCTTGGAGTGTCTGTTAGTCCAACCAAACGCTGAACAAGATATTTAATGAACAAAATGTTCAAATAAACTGTCATTAAGTGAAAATACAGTGAAAAGGTCAAAGTTATGAGACCAAACCGATAAACGTCCTTTTTTATATCTATATAACATTATATATAACTATATCGACACGTTGCCGTGGATACGCATTGTTCTGCTTCTCTCCTGAGCCTTGTTAGTGACCTGTCAATCAAAGGTAGCCATGTCTAAAATCATAAGATTCTATTATCTTCTATTTTCTTCTAAATGGGGCCATTATTTGAACTATTAACATCAAATTGTCTTGAAGAATTTTTTTTTTTTTTTACTAGCGATTGAGACCATAGTGTTGTCCTAAAAAAATATTCTGAGGTAATAAATCAAGTCAGAAGTTTTCTCATTTTGTATTGAATTTTGTATGAATGGACCAAAATGCTTTTGCAGCCGCCATCTGCGCCCCCTGCTGGAATTTTCGGTAGAATGCAGCTTAAGGTACTTCCTGGTTTGCCTCCTTGTTCAGACCCGGAGGTTGCCGCCTGGTCTCCCCCTTCCATTCTTTCGGTCACTATCAAATAATGCGTGAAAATACCAAAAAATATTATTAAAAAGAAAAGGTGCTGGTGCTTTCCCCGAGACATCATTGTCTTCTGTCGCATGAAGGTTTCCCTCCATTAAAACAAAAGCTCTTGGTCCAAACCAGGCCAATTGTTTTACTCAGTGGCGGTTCTACACAGGGGCCTCCAGGGGCCCCTGCCCCTGTGAAGAAGCCCTTGGCCCCTGCTGTGGCCCCTTTGTCAAATTAATAATAAAATTATCAATTTAAAATTGATTGATTGTCTTTATATCGAACATGCAGGCAATAAAAAAAACAAGTTTAAATATGAATAGATGAATAAATAAAAAACAAAACAAAAAAGCAAAAAAATTGAAAAAAAAACCCAGACACTTTCTGCAAGCTCGAAAGGGGGTAGGAAGAAGTAAAAAAACATATCTAGTCCTACCCCTTAACGGGTCAGTATATACATATATGAATAATCAATATAGTCACATACAAATATTATAAATAATTATATATATACATATACTATAAACAATTTATATTACGATAAATGACGGAACAATTCTTACCTATTTTTTCTTCAAACAATATTGCATTGTACACAAAAGGAACCCAAAATGTGTACATTTTGTGTAGTTAAATAAAAGCAATAAAAGCTTGTGTATATATATAAAAAAAAAAGATAATTCTGACTGTACTGCACTTTCAAAAAAAAAAAATTTAATTGTGCACAAAGATGAGAAATATCATTGTTGTACCAAAATAACTGTTAATAATTGTTGGTAAGTCTCATTGTTTCAATCAATGTATTTGTATCTTCCAAATAAACTTAAATGAGATTTTTAAATAAGGTAAAATAAAGGTTTTGAATGCTTAAATATCATCTTTGCAGTTTTTAAATATGCCCCTCTGATAAAACACTGGCCCCCACAGTAAAACTGGTCTAGAACCGCCACTGGTTTTACTAAATATAATGTTGATAATTATAAATAGGAAGTGAACTGCTGGCGGGTAAGGACGAGGAGTAAAACACCTTATTAGATGCTCTAACACCAAGCCAACAATCGCTCTGGCAGTGTAGGCGTCGCTTTTTTTCTTTTATTTCAAACAAAGGGTAGCTGTTCTTTTTTTTAATTAAGCTGTTTCTAAACAAGACTGACTCACATCCTGTTGAGTCTGGTACCCAACATATAATTAACTCGCATGCTGATTTCAATCAAATGTAAACTTTCTAACCAGCGCCTCCATGCAGCCCGGGCCGAGCACGCACAGATCAATACGCACAGATCATAAAGTGAAACAATGGTGAGGACAGCAGAATGAGTTATGGCCCTGGGCACCAGGCTAATGATGTGCAGTTGTAGAGGTGGGCGAAAACACATTAATTGATGTTTCTACATAAATGTTTTGCCTCCAAAAATCAATGTGTGGAGAAATGCTTGCATACAATAACAGGATGAGGCTTTAAGTTCTGTACACACACACACACATACACACACACTCACTTACACACATTATTGTACTTCTATCTTTGTGAGGACCCTCATTGGAACAGTGAATTCCCTTGCAAGGTTATAACAGTTTTGGATTTTTCATTAGTTTTAGTTTTAATTTCGTTGTGATTTTTTGTTTTAAAATTTAGTTAGTTTCAATGAGTTTTTAGAGTGAGTTTGCTAGTTAGGGCCTCGGGGCAATCGCACCGAGCACTACTGTTATACTGTGGATTTCTTCTTATTCCTCTTCCGGACGCAATTTCGTCCCGCTACTAGTTATACAAATTATATATCAAAATGTGCGGTTTGATCGGGATCGGTGTGCTATTACTTTTCTCTACGGAATATGAATTTTTCGCGACGTAAGTCGCGAAAAACTGCCCAAAATTTTGCATTGAAATGAATGGGACGGCCGAAAGGAAATGAGCAAAAAAGAACATTAATTGAAGATTTTCAGACGTCTACTTCTCCGGCATAATTTCACCTAGAGACTCCATTTAAACTTTAAACAGTAGACACAAGTCTTGTGTATTGGTGTATTACTTTGCGTTTCGATAGGTCAAATAGTTTTTTATCAATCCCTGTTCAATGACCATGATCATTTTTGGAGAAATTCTGAGATTATAATGGGTGTGTATTGCACGGAATGTTCGTGTCAGAGTGTGTGATGTCATCGCTCAGAGTGTAGAGGGAGAGGTAAAACTGTCAAAAAATAAATTTGAAAACTGCGCTCCAGGCCGCAAATTCCACTCTACAGAAATAATTTATACATAGAAATGTAGGAAAATTTGTCTTCTCACTCACGATCCTCTGGTAAAGCTGTCAGAGTTATAATTTGGGCGTACGACGCAAAGATGCGCCACCAAAACCACCAACAGCCTCATTGGGTCCCATATTAAAAACGCAGGAAGATTTCGGAAAAAGTGAGATTCAACTGTTTTTTTAGATCGCTCTAACAAAGCTATTTTTTCATTTTTCTTAAAAAAAAAACATATGTAGAGGTTCAGGAAGAACTCAGGACGCTCAAAGTGAAGTCGGATCAATGATAGGTATTATGGTTTTGCCAAAAATGCTTTCTGTTCGAGGCCAGAAATTTCACTCTGCCCACCTCTGGCTGCTTTCACTCTGCCAGAAGATTCCACAGCTGTTAATTCCGTTGATTGCTCTGCTCTGATTGGTCGACCCAACGCTTTGATGTTTTGATGTGATTACAGTGACAGATACACGCACGCACACACACACACACACACACACACACACTGGTCATTTAATGTAATAACAGTTAAAGATACACGCACGCACACACACACTGGTCATTTAATGTAATAACAGTTAAAGATACACGCACACACACACACACACACACACACTGGTCATTTAATGTAATAACAGTTAAAGATACACGCACGCACACACACACTGGTCATTTAATGTAATAACAGTTAAAGATACACGCACGCACACACACACACACACACACACACACTGGTCATTTAATGTAATAACAGTTAAAGATACACGCACGCACACACACACACTGGTCATTTAATGTAATAACAGTTAAAGATACACGCACGCACACACACACTGGTCATTTAATGTAATAACAGTTAAAGATACACGCACACACACACACACACACACACACACACACACACACATGCGCGCGTAAGCGCGCACACTCCTCCAGATACAAATGTTTCACACACACACATTTTGAGGTTAAAGGCCATAGGTTGCTGTATAAATAAATACTTGAAGAGGAATAGTATCATAACTTTACTAGTATTAATTGTTTGAAATCTCTGAAGAATCTCATCATAGTGTACACACACCGGCAGTAGCCCCCGTGGCCCTTTCAAAATTTCCCCCAAAGGAAATTTTCTAGTTTTAGTTTAGTATTTATTTTTTTGAAATGCTTTAGTTTAGTTTAGTTTTTATTAGTTGTAGTTTTTTGTAATGGGGTATTTGTTGGGTGGGAGATTAAAAGAGGTCACAGTAAATTTTGCCTTTATTTCCTTTGTCTTATCCATCTTCATTATGTATGAAAAAAGTTGACAAAGACGAAAACGAAGGACATTTTCACTATAATTTTAGTTAGTTTTGTAACCAAGCAATAAAGTTTCAGTTAATTATCATTATCATGTAACCTTTAACCTTTAAAACAAAGTCTGGAATCTCAAAAAGCCTTTAAAGAAGTGAGGACCGGCCGAAATGTCCTCACTTTGCAAAAATGTCCTCACTCTGTTGGTTAAAAACGTGTTCTGGTCCTCACTATGTAGGGAATACAAGAACACACACACACACACACACACACTTACACACATTGGCCTAAGTTTACCCCAGGCCTGAACTCTTTCAGCCCCCAAACAGCCCTGTGCAGAATATGAGGACAAAATGAAATATATTCGCTTTCTATAAACCTCCTTTCTCTCAAAACTCAAACTGGTCCTCACAAAGGCAGAATTACAAGGACACACACTCCATCAAATAATTGCAACTTTCAGGACAGAAAAAAAAAGCCAGCTGAAGTCCAATTAATCAGAGGCGGATTTTGTTCCTGTGAAAAGTATTCAAACCACATGAACCTATTTAGTTATTTATTTAAAACACTAAAGCACTGTGGCTGCTGAAGGACTTTTATTAAATCCCTGAAACAGAGAAAAAAAACCATGAGAATAAATCCCTGCAGATACTTGTAGATTAAGTCTAACTCCGAAATAGAAAACATTTAATTCTGTTAGAATTAACATGCCCGAATAATCACTGGCACAGCCGATTGTTTTCAGAGGTCACTTCATTCTTTGAAACTGAATAATTAAAGTGGATGTCGTCTGTTATTAAGGTTGGAACAAGAGGTTGTGTAGGTTAAATATGTGTCAGCAAGGTGCATAATTCGGTCGATTTCTAGGTAAAAAAACAACAAACAAGATCTTCAACCGAAACCACAGTATAGTCAGTATGTCAACATCATCTATGACAACACATAGGAGAGTACCATAGACTGTATAAATAATGGCAAACCGTTTAACGTCCTTTTTTATATCTATATAAAGTTATATATAACTTTATTAACACGTTGCCGTGGATACGCATTGTTCTGCTTCTCTCCTGATGACGGCTCACCTTGTTAGTGACCTGTCAATCAAAGGTAGCCCCGCCCCAAATCATATGATTCTTTATCTTCTATTTTCTTCTAAATGGGGCCATTATTAGAACTATTAACATTAAAATTGTCTTGAAGAAGATTTTTTACTAGTGATTGAGACCATAGTGTTGTCCTAAAGAAAAAATTCTGAGGTCATAAATCAAGTGAGAAGTTTTCTCATTTTGCATTGAAATTAATGGAAAGATTTTTTTTGCAGCGCCCCCTTCTGGAATTTTCGGCAGAATGCAGGCTTAACGCGTGAATGCATTACCACATTTCTACCATTAAAACTGGGGGAACTTTCGCATTATTCTACCATTAAAGCCGGGAAAGCGGATACATCGTTTTGTAGTATTTGTAGTTTTTTCCACCTATTTTCGGTCTCTTGGCCAATGAAATGCATCAGAATACATGTGGGAGTGTTGCAATGCAACATGGGAGTTTTCAAGGAACTTTGTAATCATCACCAAAAAAAGACACAAAGAGACACAAAATGACTAAAAAAAGACAAAATGAGAAGGCAAAATGACGAAAAAAGACACAAAATGACTAAAAAAAAGACACAAAATGACCAAAAAAGACACAAAATGACAAAAAAAGACACAAACAGACTTGAAAAAGACTCAAAAAGACACAAAATGAGAATACATGTGAGAGTGTTGCAATGCATCATGGGACTTTTCCAGAACTGAAATCATGGTGAAGACGACTATAGCGGAGGGAGCTCAGATATAACAGCTATAAGCTCTCAAATACTTTTAGAATTTCATTTCTATCTGCTACAGAGGCTGAAAAATCTATTATTTAGTCGGAAGAGTTGACACTTCTGTTGAATTTACAGAAAAACTTCAGGTTTTAGGGAGTTATTATATAAAATCGCCCAGAGGTTTTACAGGCATTTTTTCCCAGGCGTTTTAAGCCTAAATGGGTTAAGGCACTTCCTGGTTTGCCTCCTCGCTCAGACCAGGAGGTTGCCGCCTGGCCAGGATATCTAATATCTGTTGTGGTTGAAATCAACTCATGCAGCTTCTCGTTAACCCTGAATGTCGCACTCTATCTGTGAGAATTCATCAGCTAAAAATCATAAAAACCTTGATATTTCTGACTGAATGTTTGATTCTGAGTGATTAAAAAGCACTAAAACCTCTCCAGCTACAGGGTAGAAATCCTGAGATATCAAAGTCAGGATTCAAACTGCATAATGCTCATTTTTCAATCATGCCATTATCTTATTATTATCTCCTATCTCCTTTATCTTGTAGACACAAAATGTCTGAAATAAAGAAATTTGAGTCATTAATCAAATTATGTGTATAATAAAAAGTACATAATTCTCCGAGGAGAGAACATTTGAATGCTGACACCTGGATGAATATCTGCACTGAACCCCATGCAGAAGTTAATTTAAAAGTTGGCACACAACAGCAGAGAGCTGCTCCACTCACCTTCACATGGTGTGTGTGTGTGTGTGTGTGTGTGTGTGTGTGTGTGTGTGTGTAAGAGAGGGAGACGAAAGGGATTAAACCAACTGATAAAACAAGTATAAATGTTCACAAAGGTTACAACAAAGACAGATTTGCTGCCACACCTACCTGTGTGTTGCATATGTCCTTTTATATACACACACACACACATTCCTGTACTTCTATCGTTGTGAGGACCCTTCTCGTTCTATCGTTGTGAGGACATACAGTAATACATTACCAAGCCCCTTCCACTTTCCGTTACCTTAATTATCATTTCTAAATGCCCAACCCTTACCCTTAAGCTAACTTTTACCTTGAAACCAAGTCTTAACCCTCAAACAGGCCTTTGACGAAGTGGGGACCGGCTGAAATGTCCTCACTTCCCAAAAATGTCCTCATTCTGTTGGATAAAAAACAAACTTGGTCCTCAGTTCGTAGGGAGTACAAGTACACACACACACACACACACACACACACACACACACACACACCTTCTTGTACTTCTATCTTTGTGAGGACGCTCATTGTAATAGTGAATTCCCTTGGAAGGTTAAAAGTTTTAATTTTGTTGTGAATTTTTGTTTTCAAATTCAGTTAGTTTGCTAGTTTTAGTTTAGTATTTAATTTTTTGAAATGCTTTAGTTTTAGTTTAGTTTTTATTAGTTTTAGTTTTTTGTAATGGGGTATTTGTTGGGTGGGAGATTAAAAGAGGTCACAGTAAATTTTGCCTTTATTTCCTTTGTCTTATCCATCTTCATTATGTATGAAAAAAGTTGACAAAGAGGAAAACGAAGGACATTTTCACTATAATTTTAGTTAGTTTTGTAACCACACAATACAGTTTCAGTTAATTATCATTATCATGTAACCTTTAACCCTTAAAATAAAGCCTTTAAAGAAGTGAGGACCGGCCGAAATGTCCTCACTTTGCAAAAATGTCCTCACTCTGTTGGTTAAAAAAACGTGTTCCGGTCCTCACTATGCAGGAGATACAAGAACACACACACACACACACACACACATACAGAAAATCACCAATATAACTGGCAGAAAATCGAAGAGATATGCTCATAAACACACCCGTAGTACACCGTAGTCTGCATTTACAGACAGATGAGCTCATCTAAATGAACACACACAGAGAGGCAAACACACCTTGGGGCTTTGCACTTTAAATATGCTCACACACACACACACACACACACACACACACACAGAAGCGGAAGACAATTGTGCGTGACATGCTAACAGATATCTTTCCAAGGCGAAGGCGAGACAGTAATTACCAGCGTCTTCAATCGGCCTGTTAGCATTCAGCTGCTGCTGTTCCCTTATCGCTCTGAAACACTGTGATTCACCACATCAACAACAGCGGCGGCGGCGGCGGCGAGCATGTACTAAAGGCCCAATCAGCGGCTCTCACTCACACCCCGCAACATCACATTAGAGACACGTTTCCGTTCTAAATGAGTTAGTGTGAGTGTTTGCCTCCAGTTTGCAGGACTAATTTTGACAAATACGCAGCTGCTATGTTGCTTTAAATGACAGTTATTGCTCTTAATATTGTTCCTTCTCTGTTTTCTCCGTTTATGTTACACAATTTGTCACCTGGAGAGCAGCTTGTGAAACCAATCGGAGCCGTATCTAATGTTCACGTTGTCCCAGGAGACTGAACCAAGGAGGTTACATCATCCCCAGTGGAGAGGAGCTGCTGAGGGTCAAATGATGCCTTCAGCTGAGGATTTATTTTCATTTTCTGACTTACTGGATTAAAACATTTTGAACCAAAAAGAAACAAAGAAAAACCAACATGAATGTGATCTTGTGATTGTGTGTGATCCTGTCATCCAACTCTGGTTTTGGGACTCGATTTTATTTGTGTCTTGTGTAATTAGCGTAACAATTTTGGTCATTTTGCGTCTTTTTTGGTCATTTTGTATCTTTTTTAGTCATTTTGTGTCTTGTTTTGGTCATCTTGTGTCTTTTTTAGTCATGTTGTGTCTTTTTTGTCATTTTGTTTCTTTTTGTGTCTTTTTTTGGTCATTTTCTGTCTTTTTGTGTCTTATTTTGGTCATTTTGTGTCTCTTTTTTAGTCATTTTCTGTCTTTTTTTAGTCATTTTGTCTTTTTTTGGTTCTTTTGTGTCTTTTTGTGTCATTTTTTAGCCATTTTGTGTCTTATTTTGGTCATTTAGTGTCTTTTTGGTTATTATGTGTCTTTTTGTGTTTTTTTAGGTAATTTTGTATCTTTTTGTGTCTTGTTTTGGTCATTTTGTGGTAATTTTGTGTCTTTTTCAGCCATTTTGTGTCTTATTTTGGTCATTCTGTGTCTTTTTTTTGTTGACATTTTGTGTCTTTTTTGTGATTTTGTGTCCTTTTTAGTCCTTTAGTCCAACATAAAATGTGATTTTTAATCTTTTTTTTACTTTCAAAACACTATCATGCTCAATAAAGAATTTTGAATGTTGCAAATGTGACCAAAGGTGTCAAATCTACCATATAAGAGGGTTCCATCCAGTTCTATCATTTTATACTAAATCTATTTGAGCTTGTCTCCAGTTTTACTTGGTATATCATCATCAAACTGAAACTGGCCTCATGGAGTTTACAGCCAGAACTTTAGAGGTAAATTTACAGTAGGGCTCCACGCTGCTTTGTTTTCTAGTCTGGATGGAGTCAACAAGTCTGGATTATTTGGAGCTTTTGGAGACTCCAGAGGGTTAACAATATAGAGTCACAGCCTGTTAAATGGGTTTAAAGAATATATTGATCTGATATATCTGATATAGATTTTGAACCCCAAAGAGAAGTTGGGACTCTTTGTTACACATAAATAAAAACAAAATGCATCAAATTCAGCTTGAGAAAACAAAAGTTTCCCAGTTTGAACGTGTTGTTTATTGTACTTGATTCGATTAAATGTATGCTGCAAATGATTTGCAAATCACTGCATCCAACTTTTTTTGGAATCAGACTTTTTATGAACTATATATTCAGTGGTAAACTATATCAATGCACACACAGTATTTGCAGACAGACCATGCACACAGTCAGACATGTAGCCTTTTCTAGCCTGTTCTCTGCTAATTTCTGACCTTTT
Organism: Centropristis striata; assembly: GCF_030273125.1. NCBI lineage: Eukaryota > Metazoa > Chordata > Actinopteri > Perciformes > Serranidae > Centropristis > Centropristis striata. The sequence goes on along the minus strand of NC_081519.1, from coordinate 3,792,911 downwards.
GTTTGCCAATACAAAGCCCAGGCTGCTTCATTATTTAAATAAATGGTGATAATGATCAGTAATTGTTGTTTCTCTGCACCCGAGAGCCCAATGCTAATCAGCCAGGCACAGGCTAATGAGGTTAAGACAGTCCCACCAGTAAACAATGTGTTGATGTAAAAGAACATGCACCCCAAACCACAACAGCCATCCAAGTTCAGTCGGATTGTTTATTTCCTGCATGTTGAAAAAGTTGAAAAGGTCACTTGTGGAAACAAATTGGCATGCAAGTGATTACATTTATCTCAAACTTACTGTCTTGCACACACACACACACACACACACTTTCTCCCATATTGCCTTCATTTATTCATTCATAATTACCCAATAATAATACATATGTCCTTGAAAACTAGTCGGCAGACTAGAAAACAAAGCAGCGTGGAGCCCTACTGTAAATTTACCTCTAAAGTTCTGGCTGTAAACTCCATGAGGCCAGTTTCAGTTTGATGATGATATACCAAGTAAAACTGGAGACAAGCTCAAATAGATTTAGTATCAAATGATAGAACTGGATGGAACCCTCTTATATGGTAGATTTGACACCTTTGTTCACATTTGCAACATTTAAAAATTCTTTGTTGAGCATGATAGTGTTTTGAAAGTAAAAAAAGATTCAAAATCACATTTGATGTTGGACTAAAGGACTAAAAAAGACACAAAATGATTAAAAAAAGAAACAAAATGACCAAAAAAACCCACACAGAAGACACAAAATGACTTAAAAAAAAGACACAAAATGACCAAAAAATACAAAATGAGAGGGCAAAATGACGAAAAAAGACACAAAAAAAAACACAGAACAAAAGAAAAACACAGAAGACACAAAATGACCAAAAAAAGACACAAAAAAACTAAAAAAAGACAACAAAAGACACAAAATGACCAAAAAAAAGACACAAAATGACCAGAAAAAAGACACAAAATGATGAATAAAAGACACAAAATGACTGAAAAAAGACACAAAACAACTAAAAAAGACAACACAAAACAACTAAAAAAGACAACACAAAATTACCAAAAAAGTCACAAAATGACTTACGAAGACAGAAAATGACTAAAGGATAGGTTAGATAAGAGGATAGATCTTAAAATCTTACTGCTGGTCTACAAAGCTCTGAATGGTCTCGGACCAAATTACATGCTTGATCTGCTCCCTCTCTATGAAGCATCCAGACCCCTTAGGTCATCTGGAACTGGCTTGTTGTGTGTCCCAAAAACAAGAACTAAGCAGGTGAGGCAGCTTTCAGTTATTCTGCTCCTCACCTGTGGAACAAACTACCTGTAGATGTGAGGTCAGCTCCTTTAAATCAGGACTAAAAACACTATTATTTACTGAAGCGTACTCTTAACTTTAACACTTATCTGCTCTACTCTACTGCCCTTACTTTTTAACTACACAATGTTTGACTTGTGCTTTTTATTATTTTATCTCTTTTCTTATCCTGCTGTATCTTCCCTGTTTTAATTGACTGTTTTTATTGTTTTCAATTGTGTCTTGCTGTTTTTAATGTGTATGTAAAGCACTTTGAATTACCTTGTGTTGAATTGTGCTATACAAATAAACTTGCCTTGCCTTGCCTAAAAAATACACAAAATGACCAAAATTGTTATGCTAAAGACACAAATCAAATAGAGTCCCACTAGAATAAAAACCAGAGTTGATGACAGGATCACACACACTCACAAGATCACATTTATGTTGGTTTTTCTTTGTTTCTTTTTGTTCAAATTGTTTTAATCTAGTAAGTCAGAATAAAAAAATCAATTATCATCAGGTTATATAGGTGAAAAAACTATACCAACATGGCATTTAAACATGTTTTAAGTGATGTAAACAGGCAGGATGAAAAGTAAAAATGGACAAAATAGCCCAAGACTTGGTTGAGTTAAAGTAAAGGCAACATTATGTAACTATTTCAGCTAAAAGTAGCTCCAGAGTGATTTTGATGCTCCACTGACTGATAACAGGGAGGGTGGAGCCTCTCTCTGCCAGGAACGCTGCTCCGCCTCTGTGGAGGTTTGGTGAGCAGAAACCAGCTGCAGCCAGAAGTCGTTTTGTGATGATAACACACCAACAGCTGCTTTTGGTGAAGCTCCATCATACTTTACGGAGGAAAATGTGATTTGGTTTTCACTGATGTCCTCTGGCTGCTCTGCCTCGATTCCCTGATGGACAGAAAGTTTTTACTAGTTAGCTCAGTTAACCGTGCTAGAGTATAGAAGAGCATAGAATAAAAAGAGAAAAAGGAGTGAGTGACCGATCAAGAAGCTGCTGGACGAGTGTAAATGTTCTGACTTTCAGGAGATAAATGGCTGAAAGACACCAAACCTGCTGTGTCTTGTGCTTGATTTTTGTCTGTTAACTCTATGGAGTCTTTTTGGGCTATTTTGTTAATTTTTTAAATCCTTTTCATCCTGCCTGTATTCACCACTTAAAAAATCTTTAAATGCAATGTTGGCAGCACAACCTCACCTATATGACCTAATAATAATAGATTTTTTATTCTGACTTCCTGGATCAACATTTTGAACCAAAAAGTAACAAATAAAAACCAACATAAATGTGATCTTGTGATTGTGTGTGATCCTGTCATCAACTCTGGTTTTTATTCTCGTGGGACTCTATTTTATTTGTGTCTTGTGTGTTTAGCGTAACAATTTTGGTCATTTTGTGCATTTTTTAGTCATTTTGTGTCTTTTTTAGTCATTTAGTGTCTTTGTAAGTCATTTTATGTCTATTTGTGTATTTTGTTGTGTCTTTTGTTGTGTCTTTTTTGGTCATGTTGTGTCCTTTTTAGTCATTTAGTGTCTTTTTGTGTTTTTTTTGGGTCATTTTGTCTTCTCATCTTGTGTCTTTTTTGGTCATTTTGTGTGTTTTTGTGTCTTTTGTTGTGTCTTTTTTTTTTGGCTATTTTGTTTCTTTTTTTAGTCATTTTGTGTCTTTTGTTGTGTCTTCTTGTGTGACTTTTTTTGGTCATTTTGTGTCTTTTTTATCATTTTGTGTCTTTTTTTAGTCATTTTGTGTCTGTCTTGGTCATTTTGTGTCTTTTTTTTTTTTTTTTTTTTTTTTTTAGCAATTTTTAGTCTTTTTCAGTCATTTTGTGTGTTCTTGTGTTTTGTTCTTTTTGGTCATTTTGTGTCATAAAATGTAATTTTGAATCAGTTAGTGTTTTTTTTTTTTTACTTCCAAATCACTATCATGCTCAATAAAGAATTTTAAATGTGTCAAATGTGAACAAAGGTGTCAAATCTAACATATAAGAGGGTTCCATCCAGTTCTATCATTTGATACTAAATCTATTTGAGCTTGTCTCCAGTTTTACTTGGTATATCATCATCAAACTGAAACTGGCCTCATGGAGTTTACAGCCAGAACTTTAGAGGTAAATTTACAGTAGGGCTCCATGCTGCTTTGTTTTCTAGTCTGGATGTCATAAAGAAGTAATGCTTTGCCGCTTTCGGTGACTTCAGAGGGTTAATTCAGATTTATCCCTCTAAGTGTCAAGTTCAGCTGCAGGTGTTTAAATTGTTTCTACCACTCAACATCCAGAAGCTCTCTTTATATTTGTGTGTACGTATTCAGGTACATGGATCTGTATATGTGCTAAAATGTGTATGTGTGGTGTGTGTGTGTGTGTGTGTGTGTGTTATAGTGATTTATTTCCTGTTTAATCAGGTTTGGCAGAGCGGACTGAGCTCAAGCTCAGCGTCAAGGTGTATTTATGGTGTGTGTGTGTCTCTCAGAGTATTTATAGCTCTGGTCCAATCTGTGTTGCATCCAGCTGCAGTGAGGAGATAGTGGTTTCAAACACAACACAGAGTGCCTATACCAATATATTTCACCAGCACACACACACACACACACACACACATGCACTGATGTGCACGAAGACATGCTCACTAAATCTTAAACTGAAACATGCAGCACATGTGGCAGTGTAAAAAATGTAAGGTATGATGCAATTTAGTGAATATAAATAGTGCTTTTGCATGATGACGTCAGCCAAACATGTATGTTTTTGTAATGTTTGTGTTACGCAGCACAGATACAGGACTCAAATGCAGCACTCTGGAGGCAGATACAGGAGTAGGGTGGCCATTTGTCCGGTCATTTTATGTCTATTGTTTTGTCATTTCTTGTCATTTTGTGTCTTTTTTTGTCATTTTGTGTCTTCTTTTAGTTATTTTGTGTCTTTTTTGTCATTTTGTCTCTGTTTTTGTGTCTTTTTTCTTGTCATTTTGTCATATTTAGTCATTTTGTGTCTTCTTGTGTTTTTTTTTTGGTCATTTTGTCTTCTCATTGTGTCTTTTTTAGCCATTTTGTGTCTTTTTTTAGCTGTTTTGTGTCTTTTTTGGACATTTTGTGTCTTTTTTAGTCATTTTGTGTCTTTTTTAGTCATTTTGTCTCTTGGATGTTTTTTTGGTCATTTTGTGTCTTTCTTGGTCATTTTGTGTCTTTTTTGGTCATTTTGTGTCTTTTTTTGGTAATATTGTGTCTTTTTTTAGTCATTTTGTGTCTGTTTTTAGTAATTATTTTGTGTATTAGTGTTTTTTTTTTGTTGGTCATTTTGTGTCATAAAATGTAATTTTGAATCAGTTTGGTTTTTTTTTACTTCCAAATCACAATCATGCTCAATTAAGCATTTTAAATGTTGCAAATGTGAACAAAGGTGTCAAATCTAACATATAAGAGGGTTCCATCCAGTTCTATCATTTTATACTAAATATATTTGAGCTTGTCTCCAGTTTTACTTGGTATATCATCATCAAACGGAAACTGGCCTCAGTTTCGAGCCAGTTCTTTAGAAGTAATTTCATCCAACAATCCAAAGGGAGGCAAGGGTCAAAATCAAAAAGCACACTGGAAAAAGGCTGGCGAGTAGGACAAATGGTACACTAACAATCTAGCACTGGAGAATGGGACACAAAGGGTTTAAATAGAGAGTTAATGAGGTGATGAGACACAGGTGTGTGATTCGGGGCGGGGTCACCACCAGGTGGGAAAACTGGGAGACTGGAGTAGGCTGACTGGGACAGTTTGAACATTGTGCCATTAAACACAACATCACATTTAATTTCCATTTACTTTATGATTTTCTAACATCATGCATGATTATTTACTCACTCGTCTCTCAGTTTTGAAACATTGTCATTCTTTAAGTGACACAGAAACTTGCAACAATCTGTCATTTTTTAATTGTTTCATTGTTGTTTTCATTGTTTTGGCAGTAATCCCAGTTCCAGATAATCCTCATGTTTCATTCAAAACAAAACTAAACAAAAGAAAAACTGAAATCCCAAAACATTTTCATAAAGACTCATTGTTAGAATAACAAGGCGTTTTTTGTGTGTGTGTGTTTTTCGTGATTTGACAAACAAATTGTGAAAGAAAAACTTTTATGAGTAGAATACATAACCCCAATTCCAATAAATTTACAAGTTTCAGTTTGAAAATAGAATAAACTGTTGTTGTTTTTTTCAGTTTTTAATTGAATGTCTCAAAGGAAAACCAAATTATCCTATGTCATTTTATTTATGTTTTAAACATTGTACCAATTTGATTGAAATCTGGGCTGTAAGTCATTATTTTTTTTAAGTTTCCTGATGTTCAATCCATACCATGATGTTATTTATTAAACCTAAACCTACGTAGTCTCACCCTTCCTAAAGTAAACCACATAAGTCGTGGTTCCATCAATCATTTTCTCTGAGCATTTTGAAGATTTGTATGACGGGGCGGCTGTGGCTCAGTTGGTAAAGTGGTTGCCCATTGATAGAAATTTACCATCAACCCGTGTGTGCGTGCGTGCCTGCCTGTGTGTGTTTGTTTGAATGTATATTTGTGTGTGTTTGTTTTTGTTTGTGTGTGTGTGCGTGCTTGTGCGTGAATGTGTTTTTGTGTGTGTGTGTGTTTGTTTATGTGTGTTTGTTTGTGTTTGTGTATGTGTGTGTGTGTGTGTGTTTGTTTGTGTGTGTGTGTGTGTGCATGTGTGCATGCCTGTGTGTTTTTTGTGTGTGTTTCTGTTTATGTGTTTGTTCGTTTGTGTGTGCGTGCGTGTGTTTGTATGAATGTGTTTTTGTGTGTGTGTGCGTGTATGTATGTGTGTGTGTGTGTGCGTGCATGTGTTTGTGTGAATGTGTGTGTGTGTGTGTGTGTGTGTGTTTTTGTGTTTGTTTGTGTGTATGTGTGCATGCGTGCCTGTGAAAGTGTGAAAGTGTGTTTTTGTGTTTGTTTGTTTGTTTGTGTGTGTGTGTGTGTTTGTTTGTGTGCATGTGTGCGTTTTCGCCCCTTGTGACTCTTTTCATGACAATCAAAAGAATTCCTAATAAAACCAAATATAAAAGTGTGTGTGTGTGTGTGTGTGTGTGTAACATCAAGCAAACATGTATAGAGGTGTTTCATCTGTGTGTGTGTGTGTGTGTGTGTGTGTGTGTGTGTGTGTGTGTGTGTGTGAGCGTCTGTCGGTAGCCTTCATTCTTGATTAGCAGACATCATTAAACTACAAGGTGTTGATGGCGCTTTACTCCTCGTTAGCGGCTGATGCATTTCCCTCGTTAGCTGGCATCACATCAGCATGTGTGTGTGTGTTTGTGTGTGTGTGTGTGTGTGTGTGTGTGTGTGTGTGTGTGTGTGTGTGTGTGTTCGCTAATTCATACATGCCTGTGCGTGTGTGTGTGTGTGGTTAACAGGGTAATTCAGCGTGACGCCTGTGAGGCCTTTGGAGTCTGCACACTGTCATTACAAGAGTCCTCGCGGATTAGAATACTAAAAGGGGGGATGGGGGGCAAAAAGGGGGATAAAGAGGGGCAAGAGAGAGAGGATGACTGTGGGATGAAAGAGGAGGATGAAGAAAGATGATGAAGAAGGTTAATGACAGAGCAAGAGGGTGAAGAAGGGTGGAGGAGGGTGAAGGTAAAGAGGGACGACAAGGAGAGGATGAAGATACACTGTGAAAAAAAAAGTCTGTTTAATTTACGGTAAAATACCGGCAGCTGTGGTTGCCAGAATTTCACCGTAAAAAACACAGTGGGTGGGTTTTCTACTGTAAATTTAAATGTGAATATTATCATAAACTGTCATTTTGACTGAATATTCCCTTTATTTTTAGGGTCATTGTGTCCTCGTGAAAATATGGTATTTCTCCTTTAATTTTACATGAAAGAAACGGTGTGTTTTCTACAGTTTAAAAAAAAAAGTTATGTACTATTCCTTAATTTACAGTAATTAAAAGCATCTACAATGGTGATATTAAATTTTTAATTTTTATACTGTAAAAATGTCCCGTTGTTTTTATAGAAAAAAACTGGCAGCTATGGTTACCAGAATTTTTCCATAAAAAAACAGTACATATGTCAACAACTTTACAAAACAACTTGTACATTTTACATCCTAAAACTGTAGTAAATTAAAAAAAAGCATTTTAAAGTTGTAGATTATACCGTCCTTTACTGCTAATTTAACAGGATGATGCTGCTTATATACTAATTATTTATGCAATATTTACATGCTTTTTTGCTTATTGTGCATTAAATACCAGTAAATTAACATTCAGTTATTATTTATAGTACACTGAATACCAGTAAAATTTACAAGTTGTTATGTAAAGTTGTGTACTGTATTTTTTGCAGAATAATTCTGGTAACCACAGCTGACATTTTTTTTCTGTAAGAAACTGAATTATTTTACAGTGTACGTCTATACTGTAAAAAAAAAAATCTGTTTAATTTACGGTAAAATACCGGCAGCTGTGGTTGCCAGAACATCATCGTAAAAAATATCTCTATTTCTGCATCAATTTTAAGTGGAAATATATTTTTATAAACATATTTTTACAGTAAAACTGTCTGTTTTCAAAACTTTTTCAAAAGTTTTGTACTATTCCTTGATTTAGGGTAATTAAAAGTATTATGTTGATGTGCAATTTTTGTATTTTACGCCCTATTTCTCACGCAATTTGACAGAGTTTTACTGTAATTTCTACCAATATTTTTACAGTGTGGGGAAAGAGAGAAAGGGAGGATGAAAGAAAGGAAGGTAGAGGTTAAAATAAAACAGGAGGCTGCAGGGGAAGGAGACGAGGAGAGAAAAGGTGAGAATGTGATGAAGGATGAGATTTGCTCCTCTCTCTTTGTTCGTGGTCATGTTTGTGGTCCTTTTTGTCATAATTTGTATCTTTTGTCATAATTTGTCTCCTTTTTGTCATAATTTGTCTTTTCTGTCATAATTTGTATCTTTTGTCATAATTTTGTGTCTTTTTTGTCATAATTTTGTCTTTTTTGTCATAATTTGTGTCCTATTTGTCATAATTTTGTCTTTTTTGTCATAATTTGTATCCTATTTGTCATAATTTTGTCTTTTTTGTCATAATTTGCATCTGTATAGTGTTGTACTATTTCTTGATTCCTTGATTTACAGCAATTAAAAGTGTCTATTATGTTGATTTTTGTATTTTACGCCCTATTTCCCACGCAATTTGACAGAGTTTTACTGTAATTTCTACCAATATTTTTACAGTGTGGGGAAAGAGAGAAAGGGAGGATGAAAGAGAGGAAGGTAGAGGTTAAAATAAAACAGGAGGCTGCAGGAGAAGGAGACGAGAAGAGAAAAGGTGAGAATGTGATGAAGGATGAGATCTGCTCCTCTCTCTTTGTTCGTGGTCCTGCAAAGGTCAGGGATTACTGAGCGCTCCTTAAAATATCTCGAATTTAATGACGAACTGTGCAGCTCCCCTGTTCTTAATTACCGCGCTGTCTCTCATCATGAGCAGCAGGACAGAAAACTAAACCTTTAAACTTTGCTCCACTCCCTCCTCCTCCCTCTCAGCTAGATTATTTTTCTCTCTTAATATTTTAACCCTTTATTGGGAAAATAACTATATTTGGTAACTTCAGTGGATATCTAACTGGGTCCCCATGTGTCTCTGTTTGGTCATAGAACCACATGGATTTCTTCCAGCTAATCAGCAAAGATCAGACACCATGACATCTGACCAATCAGTATGATAATAACATAATCATATTAACTTTATTGACTTTGACCTCCAATGTAAAAATGAAAAATTTAGAAAAAGATTCTGCAAGAAACAGTCGCCCACACCAAATCAGAAAACCGCCCAAAATTTTGTATTGAAGTGAATGGGACGGCCGAAAAAAAAATGAGCGAAAAAGAAAAATAATTGGAGATTTTTAAACGTCTACTTCTCCGGCATAATTTCACCTAGAGACTCCATTTAAACTTTAAACAGTAGACACAAGTCTTGTGTATCGGTGTATTAATCCACGTTTCGATAGGTCATATAGTTTTTTATCAATCCCTGTTCAATGACCATGATCATTTTTGGAGAAATTCTGAGATTATAATGGGTGTGTATTGCACGGAATGTTCGTGTCACAGTGTGTGACATCATCGCCAGAGTGTAGAGGGAGAGAAAAAACTGTCAAAAAATAAATTTCAAAACTGCGCTCCAGGCCGCAAATTCCACTCTACAGAAATAATTTATACATAGAAACGTAGGAAAATTAGTCTTCTCACTCACAATCCTCTGGTAAAGCTGTCAGAGTTATAGTTTGGGCGTAGGACGCACAGATGATCCACCAACACGCACCAACAGCACCATTGACTCTAATATTAAAAATGCAGGAAGATTTCTGAAAAAGGGAGGTGTAACACTCTTTTTAGATCGCTCTAACAAAGCTATTTTTTCATTTTTCTTAAAAAAAAAACATATGTAGACGTTCGGGAAGAACTCAGGACGCTCAAAGTGAAGTCGGATCAATGATAGGTATTATGGTTTTGCCAGAAATGCTTTCTGTTCGAGGCCAGAAATTCCAGCCTGTCAATGTTCCAGGACATTGACAGGTGTCAGTTAATTCTGTTGATTGCTTTGATCTGATTGCCTTTGATCTTTGATGTGATTACAGTTACAGATACACACACACAGGTAACGCTCCGGCGCTTTCGTGGACTCTAAAGTGGCAAATCCACAAGAAAAAAAGTCCCAGATTTACGAGAAAAAAGTGGGGGAAAAAGCTACTTTTTTCTCGCAGATTCACCACTTTAAATCTCATAAATCTATGCATTTTTTTCTCGTAGATTTGCCACTTTAATCTCGTAAACTTTTATATCAAAGTATTACCCCCCTCCCCCGGGTCCATATGTTTTTGTTTACACATTCTGGCTGTATGTATTATCCTCCAATATTCTCTAGGGTTGAAATTTGGAATTTGCAAGTATTTCAATGAGTGTCCTATTAAGGGTTAAATGTTCTCCTGTTGTTCACCTTGTGCCTCGTTTCCTTCATGCCTCTTCCTTCTTACACCAGCTCTTGAGTCTTTTTTTTCTTGGATGTTTCACCATCATTGCAGTCGTGCTTTCTTTTGTGGCTCCTCTTTCCTCTTTCTCTCTCTCTCACACATTCTTTTCATATTGATGCATTTCTTTTCTGGGAGAAACAGAAAGCAGAAGGTATTCAAGGATTCTTTTACTTCTCAGTTTTACAGTCAGCTCCTCAGTCAGCTTTTTTCCCCCTCTCCTGCTTCTGCTAAGGTTTGATCTTTGTTTCTGTCAAAGAGACTCAGAAAGGGGCTGGATTAAGGTGTGTGTGTGTGTGTGTGTGTGTGTGTGTGTGTGTGTGTGTGTGTGTGTGTGGAGAGGGCTAACCCTAACCATAACCCTGCACTGTAAAATGTAGAACTTTTTTAAATATTTTGGTAAAATGATATTAGCACTGTTGATTTCATGTTTAAGATTGCCATTTTATTCCATTTTTTTTAACCGTATAAATAAAAGTTTTTCCATCAAAAGAAACACTGTTCTGCCTTATAATTGACGAAAAAGAAAATAAAGATTTTACCATTAAATATTACAGTCTATTTTTGTTAGAGATATGATGTTGAGTACATTTAACAGCGAGAAAAAGTATTTTATACAAAAGATAAATGCAAAAATTACAGTGATGGCTTATATATTTGTTACAGTATAATTTTGTTACACATACAGTGACAGTTTGGCACTTTACCATGTTGTGTGTGGAAAAATTATTTTAAAAAAGACACAAAATTTCCAAAAAAGCAATTAACTTATTTGGTAATTCTGTGTCTTTTTTCCTCATTTCGTGTCTTTTTGGTCATTTTGTGTCGTTTTGGGAATTTTGTGTCTTTTTTTGGTAATTCTGTGTCTTTTTTTGGTCATTTTGTGTCTTTTTTAAGTAATTTAGTTTTTTTCTGTCATTTTCTGTCTTTTTTCCGGTAATTTTGTGTATTTTTGGTAATTTTGTGTCTTTTTAAAGTAATTTAGTGTTTTTTTCAGTAATTTTGTATCTTTTTTTAAGTAATTTAGTGTATTTTTTGGTCATTTTGTGTCTTTTTTGTAATTTTGTGTCTTTTTTTGTAATTCTGTGTCTTTTTTTGGTCATTTTGTGTCTTTTTTAAGTAATTTAGTTTTTTCTGTCATTATATGTCTTTTTTTCAGTAATTTTGTGTATTTTTGGTCATTTCGTGTCTTCTTTTGGTCAGTTCGTGTCTTTTTTTAAATACTGTTGTGTCTTATTTGTCATTTTGTGTATTTTTTGGTAATTTTGTGTCTTTTTAAAGTAAATTTAGTGTTTTTTTCAGTAATTTTGTATCTTTTTGGTCAGACCCCTGCTGTATGTACAAATACAAATATCTACATTATGTCTTCACCAGGATCAGACCAAACCACAAGGAGCATATGTTGTTTTTTTCTGTAAAAAAAAAACTTGAGAACTACGTAAATCGTGCTATTTTTAACTGGAGGTCAGCTCTGATGTGTGGTTGCTGTATTTGTACCAGATATTGCGGCAATAAAACATACACATTTCACAGGATAAGTGATGAAAACACTGTTAGCGCCTTTCTCTTTACAAGGGACTGAACCGGTAACCCTCTCACTGTAGCACCTTGATATCACCAGCCAGCTCCTTGGCAACTGTTCCACACTCAATATGCATCAGGAGGTTTTTTTTTCATGCAGCAACACCAGAAATTCTCATCCCAGTAAATCTGACATGTAAACAAAACCGTTTTTGTTTCATAACCGATTTTCTGAGGCAAAACAAAGAGCCAACAAAACTCTTTAAGCAGCAGGATTTTGTCTTCCCCGAGGGGGGGGAAGGGGGGGGGGGTACTTTGAACAGAGCTCAGATGAATTGGGTGAGCTTATGTTCTCATTAAAATAATTGGTAGAACAGCCAACTCACTCGCTCGCTGCTCTGACGAGTGATTTATCTAAAGGCTGTCAACCCGACTGGAGAGGGGGAGTCTGCAGGGATGCACCAGCATGTGTGTGTGTGTGTGTGTGTCTGTGTGTTTATTTGTGAGGAGTGTGTCTATGCATGTAAGCATGTGAGCATAAAGCATGTGTTTTATGGTGTTTTTTCTGAATATATGCACTTATTTATGCATGTATTAAATGCATATTGTATATACAGTACACCATTGATTTCAAACTTGCGGCCCGCGGGCCAATTGTGGCCCTTTACCGTGTTGTGTGTGGAAGGTCCCTTTAATTACTTTTTTTTGTAATTTTGTGTATTTTTTAAAGTAATTTTGTGTCTTTTTTAACAATTGTGTGTCTTTTTTAATAATTTTGTGTCTTTTTTGGTAATTATGTGTCTTTTTTATAATTTTGTGTCTTTTTAAAATATTTGTGTGTCTTTTTTGGTAATTCTGTGTCTTCTTTAAAATTATTTTGTGTCTTTTTTAAAACAATTTTGTGTGTTTTTAGTCATTTTGTTTCTTTTTTGTAATTTTGTGTCATTTTTTGGTCATTTTGTGTCATTTTGTGGTCTTTTTTTGTCATTTTTTGGTAATTTTTTGGCATTTTGTGTCATTTTTTTGGCATTTTTTGTCATTTTCTGGTCATTTTGTGTCTTTTTAAGTAATTTAAGTGGGGTTTTTTGTAATTTTGTGTATTTTTTTTTGGTCATTTTGATACTGCCTCCAGCGGCCCCCAGGTGATTTGAGTTTGAGACCCCTGCAGTACACATAAGGTACATTTCTGCCCAATTACTGTATGTGTGTATTTGTGTGTGTGTGTGTGTGTGTGCATGTTCCCACTGTTTAAGCCGAGCAACCAGCAGCTGTTTGAGATCACCGATTTGATTTTTGTTTTCTCCCTAATTGTTCCTTCATTCCTTGCTCCTTCCATCCCCACCTGCCTCATCACCTACCAAAACACATTTCTTCTGCAGAGCCGTTTTGCATAAATTATCAAATCCCAACTTGTCATCACTTTGTCTCCATTTGTCTGCATGAGCGACATCGATCGGAGCAGGAGAAAAAAATCACCTGCTGGGTTCGTCATAACAGGGTTGTGAGGAAGAAAATACATTCCGAATTAACTCAAATGGAGAAAAAAAAGTTAGCAGTGATTGTGTCCCTGTGTGTGAGTGATGTCAGATGGATTTGTGAGATGAAACAAAGCTCACCTGCTGTAGACTGCAGGCCTGCAAGATAATCAAATGTACTCTGGGGTAAAAAAAAAAGGTAATTGTACGTCTGTCTCTTTGTCAGAGTCGCCGTCTGCTCGCTCGTACATGGTGAAGAAGAAAAGATGGAGCGAGAGAGAGAAAAGTTAGCAATAAGAATTAAGAAAAACTGGAGAAAGTGGAGAAGCGTCGGCGACAAATAACAAGCAGAAGAAGAGAAAATAAAGAACATTTAGTAAAGAAAGAGAAAGAACTGAGACGAGATAAGATGAAATAATGAGAAAAGTTGTGAAAACTGTGATGAGTTTCTTTCACACATGACCTTTTGAGTCGGAGTGAGTTTAATAAAAGTCCACCGGTTTACACTTTGGACGGCGTTTTATCACATTCAATTCAAACACCATGACTGCTGATCTTCAACTCACCTGTTTCAGCAAATCAAAAAATCTAATCAAAATTACTGTATTTATCCCCAAGGGTAAAATTTACATATTTTTTGGGTAATTTCACATCTTTTTGTGGGGATAATAAAAAAAGGGTAATTTTTACATCTTTTTTTTGCAAATTTTACATATTTTTTGGGGTAATTTTACATATTTTTTGGGTAATTTCACATCTTTTTTGTGGGGGTAATTTAAAATTTTTTTGTTATTTTTTTTTTTTTTTAAAAAAGGTGATTTTTACATCTTTTTTTGGTAATTTTACATACTTTTGGTAGCGTGGGTATACCCAGACTGCCTTGCGCGCTCAATTTCATTTCGAACTGCCAAGGGGTCTGGAAACCAGGAAGGATTCTTAGCCCTGTTTTAGGGATCCAATCACAGAGCGGGGAGGGACGGCAAGACGATGACGCGTACTACTCGGCACTTGGAAGCTTGTAGTTTTCTTACGGATCCAACATGGCTGCAGCAGACGCGAAACTCTCTTTAGCTGTAGATGGTGTTTTAAATAGTTTAGAGCGAAAGTTGAAAGGCGAAAGGTCTCTCGGCGGCTCCGCAGCAGCTTGTTTATTGCCCATAAAATCAGTGGATGTGTGGCTGAATGACATGAGGGGGAATAAAGCGTGAAAATAAATAATCTTGCAGAAAGCGAGAACTGGAGAAGCAAAGCAGCAAACAACACTCTCTCACAGACACACACACAACAAACATCCATTTCTGTTGCTCTACTACGTCATCTGGTATAACTGATCTGATTGGCTAAGAGACGCTTTGATAGACATTCTAAGCGCCCAATAAACGGCTCCGGAGGATCGTAAACCACACCTCCTCTACGGAGAAATGAACGGCTGGTGTCCAGACTAGATCTCATTTGAGATTAGTTTGGTGCTAGCCAGGCTATACTTTTGGAGTAATTCTACATCTTTTTTGGGGTAATTTCACATATTTTTTGGGTGGTAATTTTTTTTTAAAAAAGGTAATTTTTACATCAGTAAACAAGAGTCGTATTAAGGTGTTGCATAAACGCCACATGGGGTCATATTTTGGGGGAGGCAGCCTCTTCTGTCCTTCTAATTTACTACTTTACATTTAATTTTCCTTGAATCCATTCTTAATTTCCATCCTCACCCGACTTCCCTCCATTCATTTATATTCTTCCTTCACCAGAGCAGTACGCAGAAATGATCTTCACCGAGCCAACAGCTGTGTCTCACAAGCTTGACAACACCAGCAGGTATCTGTGTGTGTGTCTGTGTGTGTGTGTGTGAGACCAACGTCACGCTGAGCAGGTAAACAAGTGAGGTTGCTTGTTATGCATATGTATCTGTTATCAAAAACCAATCATCGCTGCCATGAGAGAAGTTACGGTACCGCGGCAGTGACACAAATATCAACTGCATTAAATGCTCGGCATCCTGCAGGTTCACAGGGCCGAGGTAAACACCCTGCACACACCATAACTCCTCAAATAATGGCATAAGCATATCACACAGTCACCTGTCACATACAAATAAATGGCAGAAAATGAATATGGTGACGGTTCATTTTTTTTATAGCATATCAGTGAGAATAACTGTGACACAGCAGGTATAAACCACAGCTGAGTACTAAAGAAGAAAGCAATTAAGTGAAGTAAATTCATATGGAGTGCAGTGTTTTTCATGCAGATACTGCAAAGGATATGCTTAAAAACTCCCATGCTAACTGCAGCACAAAGGATTTACTGTTATTTTTTATAAGTCATTTTTTATAGAGACTATAGCGACTACTATCCGTTAAAAAAAGACGCTAAGAGGCTAAGTGGGCTCTTTACTGTGGCGCTTTCCAAACAATACTTGCAGATAATCCATGGAGTCCAGAGATCTAGCCTAACATAATAAACATTAGCCAATGGCAGTAGCTGGTCACATTAGCTGGTCGCAGTAGCCGGTCACATTAGCCAGTGGCAGTAGCCGGTCACATTAGCTGGCCGCAGTAGCCGGTCACACTAGCCAGAGGCAGTAGCCGGTCACATTAGCCACTGGCAGTAGACGGTCTCATTAGCCAGAGGCAGTAGCCGGTCACATTAGCCACTGGCAGTAGACGGTCTCATTAGCCAGTGGCAGTAGCCGGTCACATTAGCCAGCCGCAGTAGCCAGTCACATTAGCCAGAGGCAGTAGCCGGTCATATTAGCAAGAGGCAGTAGCAGGTCACATTAGCCAGTGGCAGTAGCCGGTCACATTAGCTGGTGGCAGTAGCTGGTCACATTAGCCGGTCACAGTAGTCGGTCACATTAGCCAGAGGCAGTAGCCGGTCACATAGCCGGTCGCAGTAGCCGGTCACATTAGCCGGTGGCAGTAGCCACTCACATTAGCCGGTCACAGTAGCCTGTGGCAGTAGACGGTCACAGTAGCCAGTCGCAGTAGCCGGTCACATAAGCCGGTCGCAGTAGCCGGTCACATTAGCCGGTCACAGTAGCCAGTCACATTAGCCAGAAGCAGTAGCCGGTCACATTAGCCGGTCACAGTAGCCGGTCACATTAGCCGGTGGCAGTAGCCAGTCACATTAGCCGGTTGCAGTAGCCTGTGGCAGTAGACGGTCACAGTAGCCAGTCGCTGTAGCCGGTCACATAAGTCGGTGCCATTAGTTGATCACATAAGCCGGTCGCAGTAGCCGGTCACATTAGCCAGAGGCAGTAGCCGGTCACATTAGCCAGAGGCAGTAGCCGGTCACATTAGCCAGAGGCAGTAGCCGGTCACATTAGCCGGTCGCAGTAGCCAGTCATATTAGCCAGAGACATTAGCCGGTCGCAGGAGCCAGTGGCATTAGCCGGTGGCATTAGCCGGTCACATTAGCTGGTGGCATTAGCCGGTCAGTAGCGACGGCACAAAGTGTCAAACTGAGGTCAACAGAAAGGGCGTCGTATTAACCCGCTGAAACGACACATATCGCCACCCAGTGTTGAGGAGGAGGACACGATCCAGTCAGTTATTCAGTTTTTCTCACTTGCATGTAAACTGGGACAAGGACAGAAGTCTGATTAGACGTGATTTTTAAGCATAGCTCGATTAAACTGTGCATGTTAACACACTGACAGACTTCTACTGAAAGAGCAGTCATTATCATGCTACACTTGGCAAATGTTAACATGGAAATAAGACACAAAAAGGTGTCCTGAAATGGGAATATAATAGACAAAGTGGATATAAACATGCCATGCACATTTAGAGGGTGTGTTTTAATTCTTCTTTAGTTCAGTAAGTTGTTTAACGTTTCTGGTAAAGCAGCAAGGAATCAGAAATGAATGCAGTCCACGGTCGTTGCATAATGTCTCACATCAGTATTTACTTTAAACTAATTGGCAGTGAACATTGTGTGGAAACGTTGAATCACATCTTGACTTTCTCAAGAGCTGTGTTTAGAAAGATTTTTGCTGCTTTACTTTACCTTCACCTTTAGAATGTGCGCTACCTTTTGTGCAAATAACAACATTTTCTGTTTAATCTAAAGTTTGTCTCAAGCACCGTCTTTGGTTTCCCTGAGTGGGTAAATGTAAAGTGTTTATCTCCATTTTGCTGAATAAATGATCAGACTTCCTTCAGATTGAGCCGTCTCGCCTTCATCTCCTGCTGATCAGTACATTTGCTTCTCTTTCAACCTTTTTTATTCTCTGTTTGTCTTGATTCTAATCACCTTGTGTTCCTTCTTTTTGCCTGACCTGTGCTCTCCCTCACTCATTATGCACCTTTCTCTCACTTCACCCTTTTCCACTGCAATTTAAAACCCTGTGCTGTGATGCTTTGCTCTGAGCTGGACTGTAATGAATGAGAGCAAGAAGGTCAAAGCAAAAGCACTATTGGTGGGAAATATACGCTTTCACAACGGCAAATCAAAAAACACAACAACAAAACGATATTTGATTTGTCATTGTGTTTTCTGTCGTTGTGTTTTATGATTTGTTGTTGTGTTTTTTGATTAGTAGTTGTGTTTTCTGTTTTGTTGTGTTTTCTGTCGTGTTTTTTTATTTGTTATTGTGTTTTCTGTTTTGTTGTTGTGTTTTTTTATTTGTTATTGTGTTTTCTGTTTTGTTGTTGTGTTTTTTTATTTGTCATTGTGTTTTGTGTTTTGTTGTTGTGTTTTCTGTCGTGTTTTTTTATTTGTTATTGTGTTTTTTGATTTGTCGTTGTGTTTTTTGATTTGTGATTGTGTTTTCTGTTTTGTTATTGTGTTTTTTGTCGTTGTGTTTTTTGATTTGTAGTTGTGTTTTCTGTTTTGTTGTTGTGTTTTCTGTTGTTGTGTTTTTTGATTTGTTGTTGCGTTTTTGATTTATCGTTGTGTTTTCTGTCGTTGTGTTTTCTGTTTTGTTGTTGTGTTTTTTGATTTGTCGTTGTGTTTTTTGATTTGTCGTTGTGTTTTTTGATTTGTTGTTGTATTTTTTGATTTGTCGTTGTGTTTTTTGATTTGTTGTTGTTTTTTTTGATTTGCTGTTATGTTTTTTGATTTGTTGTTGTGTTTTTTTGATTTGTAGTTGTGTTTTCTGTTTTGTTGTTGTGTTTTCTGTCGTTGTGTTTTTTGATTTGTTTTTGTGTTTTCTGTTTTGTTGTTGTGTTTTTTGATTTGCTGTTGTGTTCTTTGATTTGTTGTTGTGTTTTTTGATTTGTTGTTGTGTTTTTTAATTTGTTGCGTTTTTTGATTTGTCGTTGTGTTTTTTTTGATTTGTAGTTGTGTTTTCTGTTTTGTTGTTGTATTTTCTGTCATTGTGTTTTTGATTTGTTATTGTGTTTTCTGTTTTGTTGTTGTGTGTTTTGATTTGTTATTGTGTTTTCTGTTTTGTCGTTGTGTTTTTTGATTTGTTGTTGTGTTTTTTTGATTTGTTGTTGTGATTTGCACTTCAGGGCCACCGTAGAAATAGACACTAAAGCAGTGTGAAGCTGTAAATCACAGACAGGTGAACATTTTGTGACTCAGGCTGAATGTTTTCAGGCGACATTCACAGTATTTGTGAGAGTTTTGGGGCGGAGGAGGACAGGACTAACAGGAAACTGTCTGCCTCAAGCTTCACAGTTGCATAAATTATATTTGATTTAATGATTTAATGTCAGCCTGAATTATTCAGCATGTCTTACAATATGATATGTGTTGTTGAGAACAAAGAAAAATCATAAACCCAAATGAGAACACAACTGAAATAAGCTTTTAGTATGTTTTATCATTGACAGCTTTAATTGTTGAAGCTGAATGAATGCAAACTGCCATGCACGTTTTTATTATTGCCATCCATCTATCCACAGATCTATCCAACAGTTAGTGACAAAGTCAAGAAAATAAGAACTTGTTGCTCTGTGATTTTGGGTGCAGCTGGGCTTTGAGCCCAGCGTTTCCATTAAAGTTGAAGCAGATTTTAAAAGTGAAATTTTGAAATGTCGCATTAAAGATAAAGACAATTCGGGAGGTTTTCATCAGCTGGTTTAGAGCGAATATTGGCGTTCAGTCCCAGCTAAGCAAGAATCCTTGGCTTTCTTTTTACTTTTTTTACCCTTTTATTTGTCTTTTTATCTCTAACTCTGTTTTGGATTGAGTTTTTATTACTATTTTATTTTATTGTTTTACTGTTTTTAGTATTTTATTGTTTTCATTGTTTTTATTTATACCTATTTGTGTATGATTTATTCTATTTTAATAACTGTACAGCACTTTGGTCAACTGAAGTTGTTTTTAAATGTGCTCTATAAATAAACTTTGACTTGACTTGACGGCTCGCCTTGTTAGTGACCTGTCAATCAAAGGTAGCCCCGCCCCAAATCATACGATTCTTTATCTTCTATTTTCTTCTAAATGGGGCCATTATTTACACTATTAACATCAGATTGTCCTGAAGAAGATTTTTTACTAGTGATTGAGACCATAGTGAAAAAGTTCTGAGGTAATAAATCAAGTGAGAAGTTTTCAAATTTTGTATTGAAATGAATGGACAGATTTTTTTCCGGTAGAATGCAGTTTAAGGCACTTCCTGGTTTGCCTCCTTGCTCAGACCAGGAGGTTGCCGTCTGGTTGCACCCCACTTCTCTATTTATTTACTGGTTACCGATCAATAAGAATGCCAGACTATTCCTTTAAATAACTGATGGAACTTGATCAGAATAAATCAACATAATAGCAACATCTTAACTCTATGGAGTCTTGGGCTATTTTGTCCATTTTTGAATCATTTTCATGTCTTTTCGTGTTTTTGTAAGTCACTTTGTGTCTTTTTTTGGTCTTTTTTTTTTAGTACTTTTGTGTCTGTTTTGTGTCTTTTTTAGTTATTTTGTGTCTTTTTTGTCATTTTGTGTCTTTTTTGGTCATTTGTGTCTTTTTTGTGTCTTTTTTGTGTCTTTTTCGTGTCTTTTTTTGTCATTTTGTGTCTGTTATGTCTTTTTTTTTTTATTTTGTGTCTTTTTTTGTCATTTTGTGACTGTTTTGTCTCTTTTAGTTATTTTGTGTTCTTTTTTTGTCATTTTGTGTTTTTTTTGTTATTTTATGTCTTTTTTGGTCATTTGGTGTTTGTTGTTGTGTCTTTTTTAGTTATTTTGTGTCTTTTTTTGGTAATTTTGTGTCTGTTGTGCTTTTTTTTGTTATTTTTGTCTTTTTTGTCATTTAGTGTCTGTTGTGTCTTTTTTAGTTATTTTGTGTCTTTTTTTGGTAATTTTGTGTCTGTTGAGCTATTTTTTGGTCATTTTGTGTCTTTTTTTGTCATTTTGTGTCTTCTGTGTTTTTTTTGGGTTACTCTGTCTTCTCATTTGTGTCTTTTTTTTTTGTCATATTGTGTCTTTTTTTGGTCTGCTTTGTTTTTACGTCTGGATGTGATGAAGAAGCCATGCTTTGGCGCTTTTGGAGACTCCAGAGGGTTAAAGATAAGCCACTGATAGAAAATAACCAGTATTAGTATAAAACATGATGTAAATCTCTGTTCTCCATCTACCAAAACTCCTCAGAGTCCAGGCAGGACACGGTTCTGTCTTTCTCAGACTGATAGTGACACACAGTGGTGGACACACCAGGCGTCTCTTACATACATGGTTTCATAAGCGAGCGCTAAGCGGTCACCTTTTATGGACCTCCAGAAATCATGTCACGATCTTACATTAAAGCTTTGAAAAGGTCAGGCCACTAATGGCATAATTCCTTTCTCTCTGTAATGCAATAATCCCTTCCTGTGTTTAAATGAGTTTATGTAAGCTTCTGTCCTGATGCTGTGCATGTGTCTCTAATCCGTAAAGACAGTTGTTTTAAAGGGTCACTGTATAACTACAGCTGATTTCATGTAATATCCTCTTACAACCAATTTTAGCCGCTATGATGATAAACTGGATCAATGTGATGCTTAAAATTCATGTCAGCTGAAAAGATGCGATGTTGGAGAACTCATTGTCACCACAATTTACAATGAAAACACAATTTAGTATTTATCTCAGAATGTTAACCTTTTGATGCACAACATGGGTCACATTCATTCCACATATTATTTAATTTTCTGTGTGTTTCTGTGCTCTATCTTTTGATATCAACTTATTTTATGATTGAATATTCCAAGAATTCTTTAAATATCTTGTTTTTGATAACAACTGTACAAATTATTTCCATTTTGCCTCTCATACTTTATGAAGAAAAAAAGTTTTTATGTTATTACATAGCTAACTACTTGGCTAAGTAGCTTGCTAAGCTAATTACTTGGCTAAGTAGCTTGCTAAGCTAACTACTTAGCTAACTTCTTGTCTAAGTACCTGGCTAAGCTAAGTACTTAGCTAACTACTTGTCTAAGTAGCTAGCTAAGTACTTAGCTTAGCAAGCAACTTAGCTAACTACTTAGCCAAGAAGTTAGCTAAGTAGTTAGCTTAGCAAGCTACTTAGCCAAGAAGTAAGATAAGTAGTTAGCTTAGCAAGCTACTTAGCTAAATACGTAGCCAAGAAGTTAGCTTAGCAATCTACTTAGCCAAGAAGTTATTTATTGATTTATTTATTTATTCGTTTATTTAACAGGGACAGTGCATGGCTCTCAGTCATACCAGAATTAGCTACGAGCTAAATTTCATCTGTAGTCCCTGGAATTTCATCTGTAGTCCCGGGCTTAGTTAGTGAAGTTAAGTTAGCTAAGTAGTTAGCTTAGCAAGCTATTTAGTCAAGAAGTTAGCTTAGTAGTTAGCTTAGCAAGCTACCTAGCTAAAAAAATGGATATGGGTAATTTTTGACCCATGTTGTGCATTAGAAGAGTAGTGACACAAAAAGAGATTTTATTTAAAATTAGGATGTATGATGATCAAAAACGAACTAATTGAGGAAAACCTGGAATACTGAATGATGAAAATAATTTATTGCAAAGATATAGAACATAAAAACTCTGTCGGATCACTTTAGACCCAAGGGTTAAGAACATTTCATGTACAAAAGGCATCAGATGCTTTACATTTTTATGTAAATCCAATATTTTTCCTCCAGTGCATATACACAGAGAGCAGACTTTGCCCGAGCTGTGCATATTTTAAAGTATAAAACTGAGACAAAACTCAGTTTTCTTCTCTTCTCGGAGGATAATTAAACATGGCAGCCATCCTAAGTGTGATGTTTACGGGTCCAGGTCCACCGGGAGCCCGTCTTCACAGCACTGGCCTCCTTTTCTTATTTTTCTTTAGTGAAAGAGATATTCTTGTGGCGCTTTCCCAACAGCCTGGCCAAGTTTAAGTGAAAGAATGTCCACTTTTACTTACAGTGCAGCCCGGCGCTCGCTCAGTAACAATAAAACCGACCATCAGCATTTCCCAGAAGAGCACTGAGAAGCACTGCAAGCTGAACAAGGACACACAGCGTCTGGAGTCTCAGACAGGAAGCAGCTGATGACACGAGGCGATGATCCTCATCTACTATTTTAGACTTTCCTCTCAGCAGTAATGAGGTAACTCTGTGGACATTAGTTCACTAACCAGAATGCTGCATTTTTCTTTTTAGTGCTGGAACTGCCCGATCTACTTTCATTCAGAGGGACTATTTCCTTATTCAGACCAACAAACAGAATGAACAGACTTCTGAATCTCTCCATTAAAAAGCCCTGAAGACTTTGTGTGGTATGAATGTGTGAGTTGAGTTTGCACTATTGGCCATTTTGTGTGTGTGTGTGTGTGTGTGTGTGTGTTTGGTTTTTTTTTTTTGTAATTTTGTGTCCTTTTAAAGTCATTTTGTGTCTTTTTGTCTTCTCATTTTGTGTCTTTTTTGGTAATTGTATGTCTTTTTTTGGGTCATTTTGTGTCTTTTTTAGTTATTTTGTGTCTTGTGTGTGTTTTATGGTCATTTTGTGTCTTTTTTAATAATTTTGTGTCTTGTGTGTGTGTTTTTCTTTGGTCATTTTGTGTTCTCGTTTTGTCTTTTTTTGGTCATTTTGTGTCTTTTTGTCATTTTGTGTCTTTTTTGGTCATTTTGTGTCTTTTTTTTGGTCATTTTGTGTCTTTTTACAAATGACTACCCTTTCAATCTAAGCTTTTGGCTTGAAAAAAACATTTTTTTTTTTTTTCAATTATCCATCATTTGATGTCATTTTCCACTATATGGCTGAGGGCTCCTTTATGCTGTTTCTTCTGTTGCATTTCTGACTATTGCTTGGCAACAAAATACATGAACTAAGATGGTCTGGGTGTGTTGGTGTTGATGTAGAAGTGTGGTATGAATGTGTGTATTGAGTTTGCACTTAATATATGGAAAATATTTAATAGTTTGATTATGCCTGATTTAGGGTGTTTTCACATACGTTTCATTTGTTGTACTCATGGAGGCTGTTTAAACAGGCAAGTTGATGCATTCTGTTGATAATTCTGTCTTATTGATGCACCGCCTGGAATTTCACTCAATATATTTTGGGTAAAACTGTTTCAATGGTGTTGTAAAACTGCAGCAACACAGATATCTTATCGTGTCGCAGACTACAACTCAAGTTTCTTGAATTAGCAGAGTTCCCTCTGAAAGTTAGCTCGTGGTTTAAATACTTTAGGGCAGCTATTCTCAACCTAGGGGTCCTGGCCCCAATTGGGGACGCGAGATGATTTCTGGGGGTCACCAAATCATTTTGGAACTCAGCTCTGTCTCCACTGTGTTAAAGTGTTCATGTGTTCATGTGTCTTAGTCTTTTTGGTCATTTAATGTCTTTTTTTGGGTCATTTTGTTTCTTTTTTTGGTCATTTTGTGTCTTTTTTGTTAATTTTGTGTCTTTTTTCTTCATGTTGTGTCTTTTTTCGGTCAATTTGAGTCCTTTTGTGCTTCATTTTATGTAATATTTTGGTCATTGCGTGTCTTTTTTTGATCATTTTGTGTGTCTCAAAGTATCAAGTTGTTACTTTCCAAGGAGTCTCTGGCTTGAAGCTGACTGTTACACACTCAGGAGGTCAGAATGGACCTTTAAACTGATAGCAAAGGACTTAGATTAAAAGTAACAATAAAATATAAAAATATATATATAAATGCACAGACAGAGAGATGTTTTAGTTGTTGTCTGCTTCATTATTTGCCCAAAATTCATCGTATCAACTGACCACATGCATGTTAAATTGGTGTTTAAAGTGTTTTCATTAAAACAGCCAGCCTGGCAGATAGAGTCGAGAGAAGATGGTAAGATTGCCTTCTTTCAATTAATCCCTGCTCTAACAAGAAGTGCAGCAAGTGAGAAAGAAAAAAAGAGCAAAAAAAAAAAAAAAAAAAGCCGTCTTTGTCTCTTTAAAACAAACAATAAGCGTCTTAAAAACACGATGATTCATCACTTCTGTCTTGACTTTCATCTTTTCTCATCCACAGTTTGTATTCGAGCCTCGTCAGCACACTGGGAGTAAAACAATAGCGGCAGTTGTCTGTTGTGTGTCATTTGAAAAAAAAAAAAGAAAAGAGGAGAAAAGACAGAATCCCCATAAGGGGACACAGTGACATTTACAACCACAAGTACAATCCCCTCAGTGGTGTTAGCTTATAGCTCGTAGCTCCGGCTCATCCCTTACAGCAGATCTGAGCGTTTAGACGAAGACAAAGTAGTGCAAAGTGGATAATTGTACAACAAAAAGGGAGAGTGAACGGAGGAGAAGGAAGAGATACAGAGAGGGAAAGTGGAAATCCTCCACTTAGCTTTGTTTACAGTGCCTCAGAAATCTTATGAGCATTTAATCTGTTAAGCGCGTGCCTATTGTCTATTGTCTGGCTATCATCTAAAGAGGACGGCGTCATTTTACCCCCTTTTTTTTACCCTTTACTGGTCTTTTTCAGGGCCACAAAGGAGCTTAGTGTAAGCAGTTAAAAAGGCCGCTCTAAGCCGTAAAGTGTGCCTGAAGCAGCCATTATATGATGTCGTTAGTGAAGCGTCTGCTCGGGGACGGCTGACCCAAAAACACTCCTATTGTGTTAATCTGTGTTTAACCTCGTCCACCAGGCCGAGAAGGCTGGAGACGCTCAACTTTTTTGTGTGTCTGTGTGTGTTGGAGTCGTCTAGGAGTCTTTTCGGGGTATTTTGTCCATTTTTGAATCCTTTCCATCCTGCCTGTATTCACCACTTAAAACATGTTTAAATGCCATGTTGGTATAGTTTTTTTCACCCATATGACCTAATAATAATAATTGTTTTTTTATTCTGACAAACTGGATTATAACACTTTGAACCAAAAAGAAACAAAGAAAAACCAACATAAATGTGATCTTGTGATTGTGTGTGATCCTGTCATCAACTCTGGTTTTTATTCTAGTGGGACTCTATTTTATTTGGGTCTATTGTTGTGTCTTTTTTAGTTGTTTTATGTCTTTTTTTTTTGTTATTTTGTGTCTTTTTTAGTTATTTTGTGTCTTTTTAAGTTATTTTATGTCTTTTTTTGGTCATTTTTTAATCCTTTTCATCCTGCCTGTATATACCACTTAAAACATGTTTAAATGCCGTGTTGGTATAGTTTTTTTTCACCTATATAACCTGATAATAATAATTGTTTTTTTTATTCTGACTTACTGGATTAAAACATTTAGAAACAAAAAGAAACAAAAGAAAAACCAACATAAATGTGATCTTGGGATTGTGATCCTGTCATCAACTCTGGTTTCGGTAACGCTTTATAATAAGGTCCTTAATAACCATTCATTAACAAGTAATAAGGCATTGTTCTCGCTTTAGATCCGGTAGTTGCAAAAAGCAAAGTTAACTTATAGTTAACTTATAAAAGATGAGCAATAAAGTGTATTTTAACATCAATAAGCAAACAAAATAAGATTAATAAAGGCATGGCAAAGACATACAATAGGTGGGATAAAAATAATAGACTGATAATGGGTGGGTCATGGGTGTTTGTAATGCCATTATTAACACTTATATAAGCTTATAAACACACAATAATGTTAATAAGGACAATGTTGAAAGGACTTACAAGGGCCTTATTACTTGTTAATTAATGGTTATTACAAGGACCTTAATATAAAGCGTTACCCTGGTTTTTATTCTAGTGAGACTCTATTTTATTTGTGTCTTTTGTTGTGTCTTTTTGTAGTTGTTTTATGTCTCTTTTTTTTTGGTCATTTTGCGTCTTTTTTGGTCATTTTGTTTCTTTTGTGTGTCTTTTTTTTAGTTATTTTGTGTATTTTTTTTAGTTGTTTTGTGTATTTTTTTAGTCATTTTGTGTCATTTTAAAGTAATTTTGTGTCTTTTTTTTGGTCATTGTGTCTTTTTTGATCATTGTGTGTCTTTTTTGTGTCTTTTTTAGTCATTTTGTGTCTTTTTTTGGTCACTTTCTGTCATGAAGAAGTCTGTATTTGGAGCTTTTGGAGCCTCCACGGGGTTAAAGTCTTCTTAAGGGCTCAGAGTTTGTGTGTGCTTGTTCAAGTCTCTTAAACCTCTTCTTAACAATGGATTTCTTCTTTTATGGCGTGCACGGCAGCTTGCACATTTATTTCACCGTGCACATTCATATGGATAAACTGTACAGCCATGCTTTAATTTGCATGCAACTGTTGTGAGCTAATGCCGTTTTGTTGTTGCTGTGCGTGGTTTAATCAGCATGCTGGAGTTGATTGCAAAGTATTTGTGTTTACTCACTACTTCCGCCTCGCTCCGACTGTGATTGTGTTTATGTGTGGGCATCTAAGCCTTTCCCCCTCACTCTAATACTGCTTCTTAAGAGTTGAGAGCGGCCCATTTGTCACCTCGCCCAGTGTGTGAGCAGCAGATTGGCACTGAAATCACCTCCATGTCTGGCAGAAAGCTCCGTCTGGGGCACCAGCCCGTCATGCAACCAGCATTATCAGCATTGTGACAAAAGCAAAACATAAAGAAGCTTAACGTTGCAATAATGATTGACATGCCCTCACCTTTTAAGGTGAAATTGCAAACTTGTAGCAAACATTTGCTTATTTGCACGCCCTGCAGTTATGCAGCAACGCTTGCATTATCTAGAGTCTGCACAGACAGCTCATTTTAAAGTTGTATATTACATTTTAGCTTTAGTTTTGGTCTCTACACTGCAAAAAAAGTGTGTCTAAAAAACAGTAAATCTGATGGAAATGATCTTGCTGCATGGACAGATAATTTACCTTGACAAGATTTATTAAATTAAGATGTTAAATATAGAAATAAACATGTTGAACGCTTAAAATAAGAAATTAACTCTCAAAACAAGATGAATTATCTAACACTTCTGAATCTGAAGTTGTTTTGTTTTTTTAATTATTTACAAAAAGACACAAAATGACAAAAAAAACGAAATTACTTAAAAAAGACACAGAATTACCAAAAAAGACACAAAATGACCCAAAAAGACACAAAATGACAGAAAAATAAATAAATAACTTAAAAAAAGAAACATAATGACCAAAAAAGACACAAAATTATTTAAAAAAAGACACAAAATCATTTTAAAAAAGACACCAAATTACCTAAACAAAATTACAGAAAAAAAAAACTTAAAAAAGAAACAAAATGACCAAAAAAGACACAGAATTTCCAAAAAAGACACAAAATTATTAAAAAAGACACACAATTATTAAAAAAAGACACAAAATTACAGAAAAAAATAAAATTACTTAAAAAAAGACACAAAATGACCAAAAAAAACCCAGACAAAATGACAAAAAAAACCCACTAAATTACTTTAAAAAGACACAAAATGACCAAAAAAAGACACAAATTACAAAAAAAAGACACAAAATCCCTTTGAGGATTTGAATTTTCCTTTGAGGATTACTGGGTCTGAATTCTTACAGGTTAAAGTAACATAGACATTAAACTTACATTAAACAACATATAAGAAACTGTTGGATGTGATTTGATTTCAGTCTTTCCCGACAGAGAAATACCTCCACAGAGCTCTTTTCTTTATTCCACCCGGCTGTTTCTCTCCCTGATGTCCCTTCTGTCTCAGCAGGATGAAATGAGCAGGACAGAGGTGAAGAGAAAGAGCAATGGTATAATAAAATCAAAGCACACTCATTACTGAAGGTCTCCTGAAGGAGTGAGATAGGTGTGTTTTTCTCAGCGACCATCCATTCTGCTCTGAGTGTGATGTATTGCGCTCAATTACAACAAACCAGTGGTGTTTGCTAATGTCCCACTTTGCCCCTCAGATTAGGCCCATTTGTTTCGCTGCATTTGAAAAAGAGACAGTTTGTGGCCTGTCTCAGGTAAAAGGCTTCGTCACTGAAGACTAATGTTCATAACGGTATAATAAACGGGGAAAAACTTGAATTAATTGCTCATTTTATTGAAAATATTATGCAACTGATTCCATTAATTATATTCCATGATTTATTTCTTCAATTTGAAATACACTTAATGAATAAATAAATACACAAAACAAATTATAGAGCCTTAACCCTCCAAAATAAATGTTGAGTAATCTCCCTGAATGCAATTCAATTATAGTTGTTGTAATGCTCTTTAAAGGAAACCAACACATTTTTCTGGACTAAAACGATTACAAGATCCCAACAGCTACAGCAGCAAAACAACTCAGCATGTTGATACGGAGAGTTTTAGGAACACAACGAGGGAAGAAAGCAAGAAATAGATAAAGCAGGGAAATGATTTATGAACAGAAAAGAAACTTGTTGACAACATATGTCAACACCTACATCAGGGGTCTCAAACTCAAATTACCAAAATTGCTAAAAAAAAAAATAAATAAAAAAAAAAAGACACAAAATTGCTTTAAAAAAGACACAAAATGACAAAAAAAGACACAAAATGACCAAAAAAGACATAAACTTACAAAAAAGACACAAAATGACTGAAAAAACACAAAATTACTTAAAAAAGACACTAAATTACTTAAAGAAACACTAAATTACTTTAAAAGGACACAAAATAACTAAAAAAATTCAAAGAACGACCAAAAAATACACAAAATTCTTAAAAAAAGACACAAAATTATTGAAAAAGACACAAAATTACCAAGAAAAAGACACAGAATTATCAAAAAATACACAAAATTATTTTAAGAAAGACACAAAATTACTGAAAAAAGACACAAAATGATTTAAAAAAGACACAGAATTACAAAAAAGACACAAAACTACAAAAAAAAGCCAAAAAATTACCAAAAAAGCCACAAATTTATTTAAAAAGACACAAAATTACTAAAAGGACACAAAATTACCAATAAAAGTAATTAAAGGGACCTTCCACACACAACACGGTAAAGTGCCATTCATATAAAACTCACATTAAACTTTTATAATCAAGGTGGGGACCACAAAATATCGTCATGAGGGCCACAATTGGCCCTAGGGCCGCGAGTTGGAGACCCCTGGTCTAAAGATAGAGTTTAGTCATGCATCATATTCCCTCAGTGTGAAAGATTTCTGATGACATTTCGCTTTTTTATCCACTTATTGTAAGATTCTTTGGACAAAAGCGTCTGTTTGAATTCACCAGTCCACTTAACGAGTCCAGCAGGGTAACATTTAATTAAAACTGACATTTCTGATCTTAAAGCAGGTTCTATAGTGCTGAGTGGAAATGTCCCCTCACACTGCTAAAAAGGTGTTTAAAAACCAGATAAAAACACTAAATCTGAGGGAAATGATCTTGCTGCATGGACAGATAATTTACCTTGACAAGATTTCTTAAATTAAGATTATTAAATCTAGAAATAAACATGTTGAACACTTAAAATGAGAAATTAACTATTAAAACAAGATAAATTAAAGCAGAGTGCACTGCAAATTATTTGTTTCTTACCCAGATTAAAAAAAAACCTTTAGATTTAGAAGTGTTAGATCATTTATCTTGTTTTAAGAGTTATTTCTTATTTTAAGTGTTAAATATATTTAGTATAAAATGATAGAACTGGATGGAACCCTCTTATATGGTAGATTTGACACCTTTGTTCACATTTGCAACATTTAAAATTCTTCATTGAGCATGATAGTGTTTTAAAAGTAACAAAAGATTCAAAATCACATTTTATGATGGACTAAAGGACTAAAAAAGACACAAATTGACTAAAAATAGATACAAAAAGACCAAGAAACTCAACAAAACTCAAATTACCTGGGGGCCGCTGGAGGCAGTATCAAAAGGACCAAAAAAAGACACAAAAAGACACAAAATGACTAAAAAAAACAACAACCACAAAATGACCAAAAAACACACAAAAAGACCAAAAAAAGACACAAAATGACAAAAAAAAATACAAAAAAAAACAAGAAAAGACACAAAATGACCAAAAGATACAAAAAGACCAAAAAAGACACAAAAAGACCAAAAAAGACACAAAATGACTAAAAAAAGACAAAAAAAAAACAAGAAATGTCCAAAAAAGACACAAAATGACCAAAAAAAAAGACAAAAAAAACCCAAGAAAAGACACAAAATGACACAAAAAGACCAAAAAAATAAATGACTAAAAAAAAGACAGAAGCTATAAGCTCTCAGATACTTTGTGAATTTCATTTCTATCTGCTACAGAGACTGAAAAATCTATTATTTAGTAGGAAGAGTTGGTACTTCTATTGAATTTTCAGAAAAACTTCAGGTTTTAGGGGCTGATTTTAAAACCACCCAGAGGTTTTACAGGCATTTTTTCCAGCCGTTTTAAGCCTAAATGGCTTAATCTTCTTGTTTTTTTTTTTTTTCTTCTAGTGTAGTCGCCTCCTGCTGGCCATGAGTAAGAATGCAGGTTCATGGCTCTTCTGAAACGGCTTCACTGGAGGTTACTGCTTCTGCGTGTAATGATTGAAAGGAATTATATGATCTATACACCACTGATTAGAAATATTCTTCTGATTATGCCTTTAAAAAAATTGCATTGACTGCATGCAATCTGTGTTTGGATCCAGGACTGATGAGGACCCTGAACTGTACACCTGCTGTTTATACTGTACACGTATCTGCATTCTGCCTGCATCTCAGTATGCAAATGAAAAGAGAGTCTCCTCGTGTCATTTTGTGTCTTTTTAAAGTAATTTAGTGTTTTTTCTCTCATTTTGTCTGTTTTCTTTTTGGTAATTTTGTGTATTTTTTTGGTAATTTTGTGTATTTTTTTGGTAATTTTGTGTCTTTTTTAAGTATTTTTTTTCTGTCATTTTGTGTCTTTTTTTGGTAATTTTGTGTCTTTTTTTTCACCTATTTTCGGTCTCTTGGCCAATGAAATGCATCAGAATACATGTGGGAGTGTCGCAATGCATCATGGGACTTTTCCAGAACTTTGAAATCTTCACCAAAAAAAGACACAAAATGACCAAAAAAGACACAAAAAGACTAAAAAAAAAAAAAAAAAAAAGAGCAAAAAAAGACACAAAAAGACCAAAAAAGACACAAAATGACCAAAAAAGACACAAAATGACCAAAAAAGACACAAAAAGACCAAAAAAGACAAAAAGACACAAAAAGACACAAAATGACCAAAAAAGACAAAAAGACACAAAATGCTATAAGCTCTCAGATACTTTTTTAATTTCATTTCTATCTGCTCCAGAGGCTGAAAAATCTATTATTTAGTAGGAAGAGTTGACACTTCTGTTGAATTTACAGAAAAATTTCAGGTTTGAGGGGCTGATTTTAAAATCACCCAGAGGTTTTACAGGCCGTTTTAGGCCTAAATGGGTTAATCTTCTCTTTTTTTAGTGTAGTCGCCTCCTGCTGGCCATGAGTAAGAATGCAGGTTCATGGCTCTTCTGAAATGGCTTCACTGGAGGTTACTGCTTCTGCGTGTAATGATTGAAAGGAATTATATGATCTATACACCACTGATTAGAAGTATTCTTCTGATTATGCCTTTAAAAAAATTGCATTGACTGCATGCAATCTGTGTTTGGATACAGGACTGATGAGGACCCTGAACTGTACACCTGCTGTTTATACTGTACACGTATCCGCATTCTGCCTGGATCTCAGTATGCAAATGAAAAGAGAGTCTCCTCGTGTTTTCTGACACATGCACAGACGGAGGTCACAGCAGCAGATAATGCTCTATGAGTTGTGCTTATTTCTTCCTTTTGCGGAGGAAGAGCTGGCTGACCTCGGCCAGATGTAGTCTGGCTGATTCAACGGCGTTCAGAATGTAATTCATTTTGCATAGATTTACACATGCATTAACATTCAGGGTTTTTCTTTTCAGTTCTAGATAAGACATGCAGATACAGATGGCATTGTAATGCAGGTGTACATGGATCGAAGAAAGAAAGAAAAATGTAAAACGGAGGGAGAGCAGGGATCAAGGCAAGACCAACAGCATCAGGAGGATAAAACATCCACGTTGTGGAGGAATTCACAGAATGTATTTCCTTCAGTTTAACGGTGAGGAAAGAGTTCAACGTGTTCACCAAAACACATATCTAAACCCTGGAAGCACAAAGTGAGAGTTTGGCTTTGGGCAAGAAACAAATATTGTTCATCTGACTGTTTTTGCTTATAATATCTGCACAAAATGACTTAAAAAAGACACAAAATGACCAGAGAAAGACACAAAATGACAAAAAAAAAGACAAAAAATGACAAAGAAAAAAACTAAATTACTAAAATAAAGACACATAATGACCAAAAAGACACAAAATTACTAAAAAAAAAAAATACCCAAAATTACCTAAAAAAAGACACAAAATGACCAGAGAAAGACACAAAATGACAAAAAAAAGACAAAAAAATGAGAAAGAAAAAAACTAAATTACTAAAATAAAGACACATCATGACCAAAAAGACACAAAATTACTAAAAAAAAAAAAATACCCAAAATTACCTAAAAAAAGACACAAAATGACCAGAAAAAGACACAAAATGACAAAAAAATACACAGAATTACAAAAAAAGACACAATATTCCTTAAAAAAGACACAAAATGACCAGAAAAAGACACAAAATGACAAAAAAATGACAAAAAATTACCAAGAAAAAAAACAAAATTACTAAAATAAAGACACATAATAACCAAAAAGACACAAAATTACAAAAAAGACACAAAATTACTAAAAAATACACAGAATTACCAAAAAAAGACACAAAATTACTAAAAAAAGACACAAAATGACCAGAAAAAGACACAAAATGACAAAAAAATGACAAAAAATGACAAAGAAAAAAACCAAAATTACTAAAATAAAGACACATAATGACCAAAAAGACACAAAATTACCTAAAAAAAGACACAAAATGACCAGAAAAAGACACAAAATGACAAAAAAATACACAGAATTACAAAAAAAGACACAATATTCCTTAAAAAAGAAACAAAATGACCAGAAAAAGACACAAAATGACAAAAAAATGACAAAAAATGACAAAGAAAAAAACCAAAATTACTAAAATAAAGACACATAATGACCAAAAAGACACAAAATTATTAAAAAAAAATACACAAAATTACCTAAAAAAAGACACAAAATTCCTTAAAAAAGACACAAAATGACAAAAAAATACACAAAATGACAAAATGATGAAAAAATTACCAAGAAAAAAAAAACAAAATTACTAAAATAAAGACACATAATAACCAAAAAGACACAAGATTACAAAAAAGACACAAAATGACCAGAAAAAGACACAAAATGACAAAAAATTGACAAAAAATTACCAAGAAAAAAAACAAAATTACTAAAATAAAGACACATAATAACCAAAAAGACACAAGATTACAAAAAAGACACAAAATTACTAAAAAATACACATAATTACCAAAAAAAAGACACAAAATTACTAAAAAAAAAGACACAATGACCAGAAAAAGACACACATATACTCAAATTGTTAATTTAGTGCATCACTTTTTGTATCACTACGCTTCTTATGCACAAGGACATTTTTTACCCATGTGTGTAAACTTGATGTAATAATACAAAAAATATTTTTCTTCATAAAGTATGAAAGTAAAAATGGATTTAATGATCTGTTGTAATAAAAAAAAACCATATTCAAACACACAGCAGCAATAAATAACATGGGAATGAATGCAGGTCATTTCTGACCCATGTTGTACATTAGAATGTGTTTATATGTTGAGCATTAAAGGGTTAAATCTCTTCTCTTCCCTCTAGATTTCTACCCATTCACCACCTGAGCGTTTTAAAGGTTGTGCTTTGAAGTCAGATTTCACGTCGTTAAATCCCCCCGAGCCACAACGTTCATCAGCCACGGCCATCAGTCATTTAGGGGATTCTGTGTTAGGAATCGATGAAAGCTGGCCCATGACAGCACATTACATGCGCATTGCATCACATCTGATTGAAGCATTAAAATAAAAAGCAGATGGCTGCTGCATGAATCCATCCTCAGATTGTGTAGACCAGGGGTCTCAAACTCTAATTACCTGGGGGCCGCTGGAGGCAGTATCAAAATCACCAACAAAAGACACTAAATTACTAAAAAATGACACAAAATGACAGAAAAAATAAATAAATTACATTAAAAAGACACTAAATGACCAAAATTATACAGAGAATTACTAAAAAAGACACAAAAAGATAAAAAAAAAGACACACAATTACAAAAGAACGACACAAAATGACTGAAAAACACGAAGTTACTTAAAAAACCACACAAAATGACAAAAAAGACACAAAATGACCAAAAAATACACAGAATTACCAAAAAAAGACACAAAATAACTAAAAAAAAGAAACAAAATGACAGAAAAAAACGAAATTACTTTAAAAAGACACAAAATGACCAAAATATTACATAAAATGAAGCACAAAAGGACTCAAATTGACCACAAAATGACAAAAAATCTCACAAAAAGACACAAATTCATCCAAAAAAGAAACAAAATGACCGAAAAAAGACACAAAGTGACCAAAAAAAAGGAAACATGACCAAAAAAAGACACAAAATTACCAAAAAAGACACAAAATTACCAAAAAAACCCCCACAAAATTACTAAAAAAAGACACAAAATGACCAAAAAAGACACAAAATGACAGAAAAAAACATAAATTACTTAAAAAAAACATAAATTACTTAAAAAAAGACATAAAATGACCAAAAAAGACACAAAATGACCAAAAAATACACAGAATTACCAAAAAAGACAAAATTATTTAAAAAAGACACAAAATGACAAAAAAAATTACAGAAAAAAACTAAAATACTTAAAAAGGACATAAAATGACCAAAAAAAGACACAACATGACAAAAAATACACAGAATTCCCCAAAAAGACACAAAATTACTTCTTAAGAAGGAGTATGTGTACACTAATATTAAGAATCCAGCTACTCTACTGCTATCAGGACATAACAAGTGGCTTAACATGACACATTTCAAGCAATTTCTAAACTAAATATAGCCTTTGAAATGATATCCTTCATTCGTCAAACTCAAGCACTGGAGAGAAAATGGGGTTTTGGGGTGAGGATACAGGAGAGAGAGGGACGGCAAAAAATTGTAAAAAATGATGATATTTGAAGTGCGGTTCATTACCAGGAAAAGAGAAAAAGCAGATTTAAAGAATAATACATGTTACCAGTGCACATTTCTCTTTGTTATGCCAATGACACAGACCTAGATTACACAGGAGCGTTTGAAGACGTGCCAAGGAAGTGCGAAGGTACAAAGGAGCCAGATTTTCATTCACACACACACACACACACACACACACACACACACACACACACACACACACACACAGAAATTGTTGGCAGTCACTCATTTTGGCATTGGATCCTCTTAGAGGGGAGAAAATAAGCCAAACCTTTCATCTCAGTAAACATTTGCTATTTTAGAAGTCAGCTACTTGCATACGGTGTGTGCATTCGTGTGTGTGTGTGTGTGTGTGTGTGTGTGTGTGTGTATGTGTGTGTGTGTGTGTTAGAGAGCATATTGTGTCAGGAGGTTTAAAGAGAATGATATTCAGGGTGGAAAAGTTAATCCCAACCTCAACTGTATTAGTCACACTCTTTGCTTTTTACACACAGACACACATGCACGCAGAAACACACACACACACACACACACACACACACACACACACACACATTCTTGTACTTCTATCTTTGTGAGGACCCTCATTGGAACAGTGAATTCCCTTGCAAGGTTATAATAGTTTTGGAATTTTCATTAGTTTTAGTTTTAATTTTGTCTTTTTTTTGTCTTCTTTTTTTCTTTCAATTTCAGTTAGTTTGAATGAATTTTTAGAGTGAGTTTGCCAGTTTTAGTTTAGTTTTTATTAGTTGTAGTTTTTTGTAATGGGGTATTTGTTGGGTGGGAGATTAAAAGAGGTCACAGTAAATTTTGCCTTTATTTCCTTTGTCTTATCCATCTTCATTATGTATGAAAAAAGTTGACAAAGACGAAAACGAAGGACATTTTCACTATAATTTTAGTTAGTTTTGTAATCACACAATACAGTTTCAGTTAGTTATCATTATCATGTAACCTTTAACCCTTAAAACAAAGTCTGAAATCTCAAAAAAGCCTTTAAAGAAGTGAGGACTGGCTGAAATGTCCTCACTTTGCAAAAATGTCCTCACTATGTTGGTTAAAAACGTCCCCGGTCCCCACTACGTAGGAAGAACAAGAATACACACACACACACACACACATTCTTGTACTTCTTTGTGAGGACCTTCATTGGAACAGTGAATTCCCTTGCAAGGTTATAATAGTTTTGGAGTTTTCATTAGTTTTAGTTTTAATTTTGTCTTGATTTCTGTAGGAACTTTTGCAGGAAGTACAAGAACACACACACACACACACACACACACACACACACACACACACACACACACACAGTGCATTGCTCAGGTGACTCTTGGTTGCCCCCTCCTGCTCAGCTCAGTGGAATTTCCACAATGTCTGTCAGGAACAAGAAGCCGCTCCAGCTGGAAAGCTTCCCCACTTTTGTCTCTCTCGCTGTAAAATGACATCTTCATTACACACAAGCTGCTGCTGCAGCCAAAATAAAGCAAGTTGTGATTCTGACTGAACTGAAAACACCAAGCTTTGCTTATTTATAAGCGAGATTGCTGCCATATCCTGTCTTTGGCCATAGCATGAGTGTTAGTTTGGATTGTTGAATGTTTGAAAACAGAAATTCTGTGTTGCTGCTTGGTTTTAATTAGTCCAGCAAAGCAGAAATAAGAACATCCAAGATGTTTAAAGCATGATGATAAAAACAGGCTGCAGGACGTGTCCAAATGTCCAAAATACTTTGATCGTGACTGTAACTGGAAATGTAATATTCTTAAAAAAAAAAAAAAAAAAAGCCTTGAAAGCACAAAATGACAGTTTGGCTTTGAGCACTTAGCAAACAGTTGGTTCATCTGAGCATTTTTGCTAAAAATATCTGCTTTTGTGGTTGAAATTATGTTAATAAAAGCTGATTTCATGTGTTGAAAAACCAAAACGAAGAGCTTTTGTTTTGATAAAATGAGGATTGCAAGGGACAAAAAAGGATGTGTACAATAGCTAAACCATGTTGGGAGCAAAAAGATCTCCAACATAACCTTCTTTCAGCTTTTATAATTTGTTTTCATTGAATAAACATTTTCAAATTGATTTTGTTATCAGTGTATTCAAAAGTGTTTAACAACTCTTTTCAAAGATATGTGTATTATAGAATTAATACGAGAAAATTTCCTCTGGGTAAATTCTGAAAGAGCCACAAGGACTACTGCCGGTGTGTGTACACTATGATGAGATTCTTCAGAGATTTATAACAATTAATACTAGTAATGTTATGATACTATATAATATACAAGGAGCACACCTACAACAAGCATTCCTTTTCAAGTATTTATTTATACAGCAACCTATGACCTTTAACCTCAAAATGTGTGTGTGTGTGTGTGTGTGTGTGTGTGTGTCACGAAAATCGCATAAAGTTACCTGTGTGTGTGTGTGTGTGTGTGTGTGTGTGTGTGTGTGTGTGTTTGAAGCATGTGTATCTGGAGGAGTGTGCATGTGTGTGTGTGTGTGTGTATCTGTAACTGTAATCACAGCAAAGATCAAAGGCAATCAGAGCAATCAACAGAATTAACTGCCACCTGAATGTCCCTGAACAGTGACAGCTGCCAGAGGTGGACGGACTGGAATTTCTGGCCTCGAACAGAAAGCATTTTTGGCAAAACCATAATACCTATCATTGATCCGACTTCACTTTGAGCGTCCTGAGTTCTTCCTGAACGTCTACATGTGTTTTTTTTTTAAGAAGAATGAAAAAAATAGCTTTGTTAGAGCGATCTAAAAAAAACTGTTACATCTCCCTTTTTCAGAAATCTTCCTGCATTTTTAATGGCCAATGAGGCTGTTGGTGCGTGTTGGTGGATCATCTGTGCGTCCTACGCCCAAACTATAACTCTGACAGCTTTACCAGAGGATTGTGAGGGAGAAGACTAATTTTCCTACGTTTGTATGTATGAATTATTTCTGTAGAGTGGAATTTGTGGCCTGGAGCGCAGTTTTTAAATGTATTTTTTTAAATGTATTTTTTTACAATTTCTTCTCTCCCTCTACACTCTGGCGATGATGTCACACACTGTGACACGAACATTCCGTGCAATACACACCCATTATAATCTCAGAATTTCTCCAAAAATGATCATGGTCATTGAACAGGGATTGATAAAAAACTATATGACCTATCGAAACGTGGATTAATACACCGATACACAAGACTTGTGTCTACTGTTTAAAGTTTAAATGGAGTCTCTAGGTGAAATTATGCCGGAGAAGTAGACGTTTAAAAATCTCCAATTATTGTTCTTTTTCGCTCATTTTTTTTCGGCCATCCCATTCATTTCAATACAAAATTTTGGGCAGTTTTTCGCGACTTACGTCGCCTGGTTAGGTGTTATAAAAGACAGTTTAAACAGTAAATAAATGTATGTAAATGCCAAAAAATGGAGTACTTATGAGGGTGTGTTTATGGTGTCAGCTCTTGAACACAGCGTGATGAGGGGAAACATTTCCTTGACACCAAACACAAAGAGGCAGATTGCTCTTGCTGTAAGTTGTCGGCGTGTTGGCCTTGTAGCTGACTCGTCTCCTCCTTCCAGCTGCTCTCAGTGATAGATACAGAGACACACCAGCCTCTGCTCCAGGCTGCCTGCTGAATCAAACACTAAGTGAAGACGGAGCCTGTGTGATCCAGGCTTTCTGCTGCTGCACACTTGTTGGGACTTAATCAGTGATGAAATGCTCCTCTGCTTTCTTTTACTTTGTATTTTGCTTCCTTTCACTCTGAAGCAGGGGTCTCAAACTCACGGGCCAATTGTGGCCCTCGTGATGATTTTTTTGTGGCCCCCACCTTGATATGAAAGTTTAATGTGAGTTTTATATGAATGACACTTTAGCGTGTTGTGTGTGGAAGGTCCCTTTAATTACTTTTTTTGGTAATTTTGTGTCTTTTTTTTGGTAATTTTGTGTTTTTTTAAAGTATTTTTTTATATATATATAATTCTGTGTCTTTTTTTGTGTCATTTTGTTTCTTTTTTAAGTAATTTAGTATTTTTCTGTCATTTTGTCTTTTTGGTAATTTTGTGTCTTTTAAAAAAAAATTTTTTTTTTAGTAATTGTGTGTCTTTTTTGGGTCATTTTGTGTCTTTTTTGGTAATTTTGTGTCTTTTTTTAATTTTTTTGTTTTTTTAGTAATTGTGTGTCTTTTTTAAATATTTTTGTGTCTTTTTTGGTAATTTGTGTCTTTTTTGGGTTATTTTTGTCTTTTTTGGTAACTTTGTGTCTTTTTTAAATAGTTTTGTCATTTTTAATAATTGTGTTAATTGTTTAATAATTGTGTGTCTTTTTTGGTAATTTTGTGTCTTTTTTAAGTCATTTTGTCTTTTTTAATAATTTTGTGTCTTTTTTGGTAATTTTATGTATTTTTTAAATGATTGTGTCTTTTTTAATAATTTTATGTCTTTTTTGGTAATTCTGTGTCGTTTTTAAATAATTGTGTCTTTTTTAATAATTGTGTGTCTTTTTTAATAATTTCGTGTCTTTTTTAATAATTTTGTCTTTTTTTAATAATTGTGTGTCTTTTTAGTAATTTTGTGTCTTTATTTGGTAATTTTGTGTCTTTTTTAGTAATTCTGTGTCCTTTTTTTTGTAATTTTGTGTCTTTTTTGGTCATCTTGATACTGCCTCCAGCGGCCCCCATGCAGGTAATTTGAGTCTGAGACCCCTGTTATAGTGCGATCCACCCTCCTCATCCTCTGAGCTCCATTGTGTTGCTTGGTCTTGGAAGCAGAATGAGACGAAGCTCCAGTGAATAAAAGCTCTAATGGAAGTGTGGATAGCACTATTCTCTGCCTTGATACCTCCTGCTTCTCCCAACACCTGCTAAAGAGCTTTCTCTTTTTATGTGGATATCTTTCTTCTTCAACAGTTGTTAAGATCTCCTGCTTCTCTCTCTGTGGCGGCTGACAGAAGGAGGTGGTAAGATGAAAGGAGGTGTCTATGCTATAGGTTGCCTTGAGGAGATGAAAGAGGTGGAGCTGCTCTGTGAGGAGCAGCAGAGAGAGAAACAGGCTTCAGATGATCAAGTAGAGCTCAAACTACAAGATATCACACTGTAAATCAAGTGTTTGGTTGCCATCCTCTTCTAGATTGTTCAAACAACACTTCTTCAAATTCAAATATAATCAAATATCAAATACAAAATATGTAGTAAAAATAAATTCAAATACAAAATTCAAAACTTGCAATCAAATGATTTGTGTAATTGCAAAAGAAATCTGTCTTTAATCAAATAATGAAAAATTGACTTGGTTATTTTGTTATTTGTTTTTATCATGATACAAAAAATGCTTGTCTTTCCATATTTCAATATTAGGCTCAGATCAAAAATACGAAATGGAAAAACGGGCACCAGGACTGAATTTGATTTTAATATTTCATTGGTCGGGTTTTTACGTGACCCGGAAGTTTGACTGCGGTCCAGGCCAAAAAACAGATAAATATGGAAATAAGATTAATGTCATGATATTCACCGAACTGTTCACTGTCTTTGGCTATTGACTGTACAGTAACATATTACATAATATTAAAATTCATAATAAAATGCACTTGAATATTTACTGTACAGTAAATATTAATATAAACATAATTTAATGTAATATTTTACTGTACAGTCTATAGCCAAAGGCGGTATAAAAAAAAAAAAAATCCACAGTGAAGAGTTCGGTGAATATCATGCAATTAATCTTATTTCCATATTTATCTGTTTTTTGGCCTGGTTGTGTAACACTTTATTCTGAAAACTGAAAACTGCACGTCGACACAACAAATACATTTTCGGCGCGACGCAATTTAATTATTTCACGTGGTGTTTTCATGCAAAGTTAATACTTCATCTCCTCTCTGCTGGTAAGAGTTTTATACTGAAAAAAAGTGAGAAAGAATGACAGTAAAGTGTTTATCCTTCATGTCAGCTCGCTCTGAGCAGTTTCAATGAATTTACCGTAAATATCACGATACAGGCGCACTACATTATATAGTTACCATAAATATCACAATACGGGTCACTACATTATATAGTTACCATAAATATCACAATACGGGTCACTACATT
Source organism: Centropristis striata (assembly GCF_030273125.1). Lineage (NCBI taxonomy): Eukaryota > Metazoa > Chordata > Actinopteri > Perciformes > Serranidae > Centropristis > Centropristis striata. Next base: position 3,751,027 of record NC_081519.1, on the reverse strand, counting down.
ATATAGTTACCATAAATATCACAATACGGGTCACTACATTATATAGTTACCATAAATATCACAATACGGGCGCACTACATTATATAGTTACCGTAAATATCACAATACGGGTCACTACATTATATAGTTACCATAAATATCACAATACGGCGCACTACATTATATAGTTACCGTAAATGTCACAATACGGGCGCACTACATTATATAGTTACCGTAAATATCACAATACGGCGCACTACATTATATAGTTACCGTAAATATCACAATACGGGCGCACTACATTATATAGTTACCGTAAATATCACAATACAGCGCACTACATTATATAGTTACCGTAAATATCACAATACGGCGCACTACATTATATAGTTACCGTAAATATCACGATACGGGCGCACTACATTATATAGTTACAGTAAATATCACAATACAGCCCACTACATTATATAGTTACCGTAAATATCACAATACGTGCGCACTACATTATATAGTTACCGTAAATATCACAATACAGCGCACTACATTATATAGTAACAGTAAATATCACAATACAGCGCACTACATTATATAGTTACCGTAAATATCACAATACGGGCGCACTACATTATATAGTTACCATAAATATCACAATACGGGCGCACTACATTAAATAGTTACCATAAATATCACAATACGGTTCACTACATTATATAGTTACCATAAATATCACAATATGGCGCACTACATTATATAGTTACCGTAATTATCATAATACGGCGCACTACATTATATAGTTACCGTAATATCATAATACGGTGCACTACATTATATTGTTACCGTAAATATCACAATACGGGCTCACTACATTATATAATTACCATAAATATCACAATACGGCGCACTACATTATATACGACTTGTTTGTCTACGGAAAAGCGAATGACGGCTCACAAAATAACCAGTCAATTTTTCATTATTTGATTTTTGATAGCCAATTGAAAATGGAAAGAACAAATGATAAACAGATTTAATAACTGTTTTTTTTTTGTTTGTTTGCTACTGGTTTTGCATTTGCGATTCTGTCTTTGTGTTTGCAGCCTTTTTGATTGTGGTTCTTGCACAAATTTCACGTGTGGGCGGGTTTCTCTGGGTGCATTCCTTTCATTTTGTGTCTTTTTTAAATAATTTTGTGTCTTTTTTGGTAATTCTGTGTATTTTTTGTCATTTTGTTTCTTTTTTAAGTCATTGGTTTGGGTTTTTTTCTGTCATTCTGTGTCTTTTTTGTGTCATTTTGTGTTTCTTTAATAATTTTGTGTGTTTTTTAATAATTATGTGTATTTTTTGGTCATTTTGTGTCTTTTTTTTTGGTCATTTTGTTTCTTTTTTAAGTAATTTAGTTTGTTTTTTTTAATAATAAAAATTATTCATTTTTATTTGATGTTCTTAAAATACTCACTATATCCATAATACAAATGTACTGTGTGATGACTCAGTGCAATAACAATGTTGATGATTCATCTCATGTTGTAGTCAGTGTCAGAGTCCTCCTCCAACTCAAATTATAGCCACTGAATACAAAACAGAAGCTGATTCATAGTTTAAAGTGGCTTTACAAGACATTCAGACCATTAATGCAGCAGAAAACAAATATTTCAACAAGTTCTCCAACGGAAATGGCAGAATAGGTCATTGGTCAACACCACCCATAATGACACATTACAGAGCCGCGTGGTCTTAAAATAGCAAACACGTCATTATACATACACAAACGGTTCGTGGCTGTAAAAAAAAAAAAAAGGAGTTTCTGTGAATTTAGGCTTCAAAACTTCCTGGTTTGTTGTTAAAAAAGACGATTTAAACAGGAGATAAATGTAACAAAATGTCAGAATTGAAGTGCCTCCCGTTAGAGGTGTTCCAGCAAATCATTTAGGAAGTCAGCTCTGTCTCCACTGTGTTAAAGTGTTCATGTGTTAATGTGATTTTAGTCTTTTTAGTCATTTTGTGGGGTTTTTTGGTAATTTTGTGTCTTTTTTTTATCATTTTGTGGACAATTTGTGCCTTTTTTGTTTCTTTTTTTGGCAATTTTGTGTCTTTTTGGTAATTTTGTGTATTTTTTGGTAATTGTATGTCTTTTTTGGTAATTTTGTCTCTTTTTTTAACATTTTGTGGACAATTTGTGTCTTTTTTGGTCATTTTGTTTCTTTTTTGGGTCATTTTGTTTCTTTTTTGGCCAATTTGTGTCTTTTTGGTCATTTTGTTTACTTTATTGGTCATTTTGTGTCTTTTTTGGTCATTTTGTTTCTTTTTTGGGTCATTTTGTGTCTTTTTTGGTCATTTTGTGTCTTTTTTGGGTCATTTTGTTTCTTTTTTGGCCAATTTGTGTCTTTTTGGTCATTTTGTTTACTTTATTGGTCATTTTGTTTCTTTTTTGGTCATTTTGTGTCTTTTTTGGTCATTTTGTTTCTTTTTTGGGTCATTTTGTGTCTTTTTTGGTCATTTTGTGTCTTTTTTGGTAAATTTGTGTCTTTTTATGGTAATTTTGTGTCTTTTTTGGTAATTTTGTGTTTTTTTTTATCATTTTGTGGTCATTTTGTTTCTTTTTTGGGTCATTTTGTTTCTTATTTGGCCATTTTGTGTCTTTTTGGTCATTTTGTTTACTTTATTGGTCATTTTGTTTCTTTTTTGGTCATTTTGTTTCTTTTTTGGGTCATTTTGTGTCTTTTTTGGTAATTTTGTGTCTTTTTTGGTAAATTTGTGTCTTTTTATGGTAATTTTGTGTCTTTTTTGGTAATTTTGTGTTTTTTTTATCATTTTGTGTTCAATTTGTGTCTTTTTTGGTCATTTTGTTTCCTTTTTTGGTCATTTTGTTTCTTTTTTGGTCATTTTGTGTCTTTTTTGGTCATTTTGTTTCATTTTTGGGTAATTTTGTTTCTTTTTTGGTAATTTTGTGTCTTTTTTGGTAAATTTGTGTCTTTTTATGGTAATTTTGTGTCTTTTTGGGTAATTTTGTGTCTTTTTTTAATCATTTTGTGGTCAATTTGTGTCTTTTTTGGTCATTTTGTTTACTTTTTTGGCCAATTTGTGTCTTTTTTGGTCATTTTGTTTACTTTATTGGTCATTTTGTGTCTTTTTTGGTCAATTTGTGTCTTTTTGTGGTCGGGCATTGCACTAGTAAATATAACTCCAACAACAAAACTGCAGAGTTGTATAATTGACATTGATACAAGAGCACACAAGAGGTTAGGGATAAAGAAAAAGGTACCTGCACAGAACCACTGAGAGAGTGTCCTTAGTGTGCTTAGAAAGATAAAAACTCTGACATATTCAAGTGCACGGCTTTATTAAAAACACCCTTGTGCTGTGGACCTTGGACACTGTCATATCTGCCGTTATCTACTTCAAGAAGCATCTCTGCCTGTCCCGATCCCCCGGCAGTCGTATTAATCAGTAGCACAGTTATCTCCGGGACAATGAAAAACACTTAGAGTGCTGACGAGCATGCTGTGCTTTTACAGCAGAGGGACAACATTAAAATTCAACACTAGTATGCACTCATATAAAGTGTAAAAAAAAAAAAAAAAAAGCGATCCTTTCAGATGCTGCTGATCTTGAGCAGGGGTTTAACAGGTGAAAGAAAGTTTTCTTGTTAGTTTGTAAACTAATTATGACACAAAATGTTAAAAAAAAGACACAAAATGACCAAAATATGACATAAAATGAAGCACAAATGGACTCAAATTGAGCACAAAATGACAAAAAATGACCAAAAAAAGACACAAATTGACCAAAAAAGACACAAAATTACCGAAAAAAGACACAAAATTACCAAAAAAAGACACAAAGTTACCAAAAAAGACAATAAATGACCAAAAAAAGACACAGTTACCAAAAAAGACAATAAATGACCCAAAAAAAAGACACAGCATCACAGTGAGGTCAGGTTGTTTGGGGTCCCTGTTGTCTTTTTTTGGTCATTTTGTGTCTTTTTTTTTTTCATTTTGTGGTCAATTTGTGTCTTTCTTGGTCATTTTGTTTCTTTTTTTTGTCAGTTTGTTTCCTTTTTTTGTCATTTTATTTCTTTTTTCTGTCACTTTGTGTCTTTTTTGGTCATTTTTTGTCATTTTGTGGTCAATTTGAGTCCTTTTTTGCTTCATTTTATGTAATTATTTGGTCATTTTGTTTCTTTTTTTCATTTTGTATCATTTTGTGGTCAATTTTATTCTTTTTTGTGTAATTTTGTGTCTTTTCTGACAAATCCCAAAGTATCAAGTTGTCACTCAGGAGGTCAGAATGGACCTTTAAACTGATAGCAAAGGACTTAGATTAAAAGTAACAATAAAATACACAAATATATATAAATGCACAGACAGAGAGATGTTTTAGTTGTTGTCTGCTTCATTATTTGTCCAACAAGGTGATTTTTCACTGAGTAGACTAACAGTAAACTTTTGAAGTTCAGTCAACCTTAGTGGCTGGTTTATACACACAGTATTTGCTGACATAATCTTTTCCAGCATCTGATGAAATACCAAAAGTTGCATTATCAAGCTGTTCTGCTGGGAGACCCAGAAGATAAACAAGCAAACAAAGGCTTTACCAAAAGGGATAATGTGAATTTGGTCGCTTCTCGCAACAAAACAAACATGCTGTCATGCAGATGACTCTTAAGACTGAGTTTTCTGAGTTTTCTCCCAGTGAAGGAATACATCACTCCAACAAATCACACAACCACAGTTAAAGAGCTTTTTAAAAACATGGATCAGATTAGAACAAAATTATGGGAGTTGCTACATACAGATATGTAACTCAAGCACAAAAGGACTCAAATTTACCACAAAATGACAAAAAATTACCACAAAAACACAAAATGACCAAAAAAGACACAAATTGACCACAAAATGATTTAAAAAAAGACACAACATGACCAAAAAAAGACACAAAATGACCAAAACGACACAAAATTACCAAAAGAAAAGACACAAAATGACCACAAAGACAAATTGACCAAAAAAGACACAAAACGACCAAAAAAGACACAAAATGACCGAAAAAAAGAAACAAAATGACCAGAAAAAGATACAAAATTACCAAAAAGACACAAATTGACCAAAAAAGACACAAAAGAACCAAAATAGGCCAAAAATTGACCACAAAATGATAAGAAAAAGACAAAAAATGACCAAAAAAGACACAAAAGAACCAAAAAAAAGACACAAATTGACCACAAAATGATAAGAAAAAGACACAAAATGACCAAAAAAAAGACACAAAATGACCAAAAAGACACAAATTGACCACAAAATGATAAAAAAAAAAAAAAAAAAGACCAAAAACAGACACAAAATGTTGTTATTATGGGAGTTGCCACAGATATTGGTATGTAACTGCTTATTATAGATTATGAAACATATTGTTATCATGGCAAAAAATATAATCAAATAAATGTAATATCAACCCATGGGGACTATACTACTACTACTACTACTAAAAAAATAACTTTTTTTTCAGGCGGCAACCTCCGGGTCTGAGCAGGGAGGCAAACCAGGAAGTGCTTTAAGCTGCATTCTACGAAAAATTCCAGCAGGGGACGCTAAGTTTGGCTGCAAAAACATTTCTCTCCATTAATTTCAATGGAAAATGACAAAACTTCTCACTTGATTTATTACATCAGGACAACACTATGGTCTCAATCACTAGTAAAAAATATTCTTCAAGATAATCTGATGTAAATAGTGTAAATAATGGCCCCATTTAGAAGAAAATAGAAGAGAAAGAATCGTATGATTTGGGGCGGGGCTACCTTTGATTGACAGGTCACTAACAAGGCGAGCCGTCATCAGGAGAGAAGCAGAACAATGCGTATCTACGGCAACGTGTCAATAAAGTTATATATAATGTTATATAGATATAAAAAAGGACGGTTAGCGGTTTGGTCACATAACTTTGACCCTTTCACTGTATTTTCACTTCATGAAATGTTGCAAATAAATGAATAAATGGTGGAAGCAATATATGCAATAAACAGTAAAAAGATGATAACTATATCTAACATATCTAACCGATATGTTCAGTGATAGATGAATCAGTGATAATTTAGGATTCAGTGCTCAAGATTTGCTTGTTTAAGTACTCAACCCCTCTACGAACACTGATGCTGTGTGGAATTGTGCAACATGAATTCATGGCATTTGTAGTTTGGAATGACTTTAAACTACATTATGTTACATTAAGGACAAAGACTTTAGCTGAAGTCCTGTTCTATAAAAGTCCCTTCAAAGAACTTATTTAAGTTAAAGGTTTTGGAAAAGGTTGTATATGTTTTGTGATATTTACATAAGTGCAACTTTTTTTTATAACCTTTGGTACCATACAAAAACAAAAAGAAAACAAACTGCTTTAAAAATTAATGGGTTAGCAGTTTTTCACTGCTGCAAAAGACCAAATGATCTAAAGATCACCTGAGGCTATAACACACACACACACACACACACACACACAAAGTCATCTGCACAAAAGCAAGAAAAAGAAAAAAAACTGAGTTATGACACCATTAATGGGCCACACAGTCCAACAGACACACACACGCACACGCACACACACACACACACACACACACACACACACACAGAGACAAACATTGTTGGCTGACTCAGGGTGAAAATAATTCTTTTGTTTGTTTAATTATAACACCATCAAATTGCCACTACGGGGGCCATTCATCTGTCACTGGCATTAACTTATGAGTGTGTGTGAGTATGTGTGTGTGTGTGTGTGTGTGTGTGCATTGAGTTATCAGTCGGCTTGGCAGAGCTGCAGGCTGACAGATAAGAAAGCATTCCTCCATTCTCTCGGCCTTAAATCCACTGTGCTGAGATGCTGTGGTGTGCGGCTGTAAAGGTGTGTAGAAATGATGTCATGTGTGATAACCTGCTAATAACGAAATAACTTGGTGAGTGTGATTGCTCCCACGGTGACAACATGCAGTCTTCACAAAAATGGCAGACCCATATCTGCTGCTCTTTATGGACAGAGTAGATTAGTTTTCTTCATTGCAGGAGATGCGGAGAAACTTTCTGTCACCTCCAACTGAGCCGGTTCTCAAATTTTAATTATTGTACAGTGTGTATGTGCTAACAGGCTAACAGTTAGCTCTGTAGCAGTACAGTGTGTATGTGTTAACAGGCTAACAGTAAGCTCTGTAGCAGTACAGTGTGTATGTGCTAACAGGCTAACAGTTAGCTCTGTAGCAGTACAGTGTGTATGTGCTAACAGGCTAACAGTTAGCTCTGTAGCAGTACAGTGTGTATGTGCTAACAGACTAACAGTTAGCTCTGTAGCAGTACAGTGTGTATGTGCTAACAGACTAACAGTTAGCTCTGTAGCAGTGCAGTGTGTATGTGCTAACAGTCTAACAGTTAGCTCTGTAGCAGTACAGTGTGTATGTGCTAACAGGCTAACAGTTAGCTCTGTAGCAGTACAGTGTGTATGTGCTAACAGGCTAACAGTTAGCTCTGTAGCAGTACAGTGTGTATGTGCTGCTGCTGCAGGAGGTGTTCACTTAGCGATCTCTGTTTGTTTACAACAAGCACCGGACACGGGAGTCCTGGTGGCTCACACTGGTAGAGCGCTTGCCATGTAGGCTGAGGCCTTGCTGCTGCGGAGCCGGGTTCGAATCCGGCCTGAGCTCCCTTTGTCTTCTGTCTATGTCTTCCCCTCTGTCACCCCTTTCACTCTGTCACTGTCAATAAAGCATAAAAATGCCTAAAAAATAATCTTAAAAAAAAAAAAAACCAAGCACCAGACACTAAAAATGTAGTGCAAGTTTTTATTAGTTTTAGTTTAGTTTTTATTAGTTTTAGTTTTTTGTAATGGGGTATTTGTTGGGTGGGAGATTAAAAGAGGTCACAGTAAATTTTGCCTTTATTTCCTTTGTCTTATCCATCTTCATTAGGTATGAAAAAAGTTGACAAAGAGGAAAACGAAGGACATTTTCACTATAATTTTAGTTAGTTTTGTAACCACACAATACAGTTTCAGTTAATTATCATTATCATGTAACCTATAACCCTTAAAACAAAGTCTGAAATCTCAAAAAAAGCCTTTAAAGAAGTGAGGAAATGTCCTCACTTTGCAAAAATGTCCTCACTCTGTTGGTTAGATACGTGTTCTGGTCCTCACTATGTAGGAAGTACAAGAAAACACACACACACACACACACACACACACACACACACACACATATTTCCGCCACTCCAGCAAGTTCTAAAAGCTATGAAAGTGTCAGATTATCAAGCATCAAAGTACACTTCTTGGTTTTTGAACCTTTTATCTTGCAGCGTCTAAGAGAGAACAACCTGCCACGTACATAAAACCATATATTACTAACAGTACAAGGAAAAGTACAGGAATCATAGTTCCTTGCGATATTTTCTTGCAGAGGTTAGTCATTTTGAGGGCTGAAATAGCAACCTCCAGTTCCGCCACCCTATGACAATCATCCACTTCCTCCCAAGGCCTGCAATAAGCATGCGGCAACATCAATTAGCCCCCTTTTAGCACAGAGGCCATCGGGGGCACTTAACAAAGGCCAGTGCTGGGAGATTAGTGCTTTTCCGGCTTAGCTTTCTCAGCCGGTTCTACTGGGGAGATACTATTTGGTGGCTAAAAGGCAGCTAGCCCCAGGTGGCTGGCCATGTGAGGGTGATGCAAGCCCCATTACAGTAATCCAACTGCTGAGACTATTGTGGTCAGACTGCGAAGAGCAGGCCATTAGAGAGTTTGGAGGGGAAAAAGTTGGGAGCAGGAGTGAAAGAGTAAGAATGGAGGATAAAAAGGGGCTGGATGAGAGCGATTTAAAAAAACAAAACAGGATTTAAATGCCCCCTTCTTTTAAAGTTTGATTGAGGCTCCGTTTACATGGTGACGGTCTGAACCGAAGACACAAACACTGTAATAAATGATTCTGTAGTCATTTCATTTTACTTAATATATTTGATAAAATGTACTACATTTAAATGCGTCCTTGATTTTGAGGCAGTTGTTTAAGTAACTTTAATATAAAAATGTTTGAGATAGAATCTGCTTATTTTGATCACATTAAATATAATCTTTATGTGTATGTAATTCTAAATCAAGAGAATTTTGAATGAATCCAACACAATAGAATTAGTCCGTTTTTAATTGACAGGCACTTCCTGTTAAGTTATTAACTCAACTTGTAACGTCGCTAGAATTAATTAATAATATTGTGTGCAAACTGTTGCCTCATTTTCATTGAGTAGTTATTGTTTATCGTTTTTTACTGTGAAGTGCACTCAAAAAATATTTTTTAATTTTTTATTTAACCTTTATTTAACCAGGGAATATCCCATTGAGATTAAGAACCTCTTTTTCTTTAAGGGAGCCCTGGCCAAGAGGCAGCAAACACAAAATATAGTTACATATTTACATAAGACACAGACCCTAAACACGTTATGAGAAACAAGTGCATGCTGTGGAATTAACGTCAATAACTCTTAGTTTGGATTTAAAAGTGCTCAAAGAAACAAAGTAATTTAGTTCCCAGTCTTTTTGTAGCATATTCCATGAATTAAGCCAAAATCGTGGACTTCATGTAATTTACTTACATGTAAATTTTCCATGTAATTTTGTTACATACGTTAAATGTAAAAGGTCAAATTAAATGCTTAAATGTTTTTCTTTCATTTTAAAGTAATATAGATAAATTAAATAACGTTAATGCAAATTTCTACATGAACTTAATGTGTAAATTTACTAAAAGTTTATGTATACTTTTGCATAAACCTTATGAGTTTGTTCAAGGGAAGGGAGCACCAGGTGAACACAGACTATTGGGACACATGGATTTTCTAGTCCAGTAGTTCTCAACCTTTTTGAATCGGGACCCCCAATTTAACATGCATGTTGTCCGCGACCCCCGCTCACTGAACAGAATCTCACACGCACAGTTCAGATCATACAAACTCAGTTGATACAACAAAGTTTGGGCAAATAATGAAGCACAAAATGACCCAAAAAAGAAAGAAAATGACCAAAAAAAGACATAAAATGTCAAAAAAAAAAAGACACAAAATGACCAAAAAAGGAAACAAAATGACCAAAAAAGACACAAATTGACCACAAAATGATCAAAAAAATACATAAAATAACATAAAAAGACACAAAATGACCAAAAAAGACACAAAATGACCAAAAAGAGATAAAATGACAAAAAAGACACAAAATGACAAAAATAAGACACAAAATGACCAAAAAAAGACACAAAATGACCATAAAAAAGACACAAAATGACAAAAAAACACAAAATGACAAAAAAAGACACAAATTGACCACAAAATGATCAAAAAAATACATAAAATGACAAAAAAGACACATAATGACCAAAATAAGACACAAAATGACCATAAAAAAGACACAAAATGACAAAAAAAAAACACAAAATTACCAAAAAAAGACATTAAATGACCAAAAAGACTAAAACACATGAACACTTTAACACAGTGGAGACAGAGCTGACTTCCAAAATGATTTGGCGACCCCCAGAAATCATCTCGTGACCCCAATTTGGGTCGGGACCCTAAGGTTGAGAATAGCTGCTCTAGTCTATGTATGCATTGTTTTAAGTTTCTATCTGGTAATGCAGCTTGTATATGAAAACCAGGTATCACACTACATTCAATATCTTTCCATTGTGTTCTGTAAGTGGGATTGCACCAGCAGAGTGAGACTCTAAATGTGAATAATGGAAAAAAAAGGCAGGATGGACACAGTGTGGAATAAAAGGAGGTGATGAGAAAACATAAATAAATGAGATAAGATGATAAAGAAAAGAGATACATTTTAAAGGAAAAGGGACTAAGAGACCAAAATAAAGAGAGAGATATTGGAAAGAGGATGGGACGAGGCTGGTTAAACAAAGACGGAGATAAACCACAGAGGATATGAAGGAAGAAGAGATGAGGAAGGGAAAGCAGAGGTAATCAAAAGAGCGGAATAAAAAATGAAGGGAAGCAGAGACGGTGGGAGGAGGGCCGAACATCTCACAGAGGGAGAGATTATCACATGGAGAGAATCATAGCAGGGTATTTGAGGGAAAGGTGGAGGGCGGGAGAAAGAGATCAAGAATGTGTGGGAATAGAAAACATAGAGAGGATAGATTATGGAAAATGAGAACGTGTTTCACATCACATTGTTATGACACATTTTGGAAACATTTCAGCCAAATGTATGCTACAACCAAACGCTGAACATTTCTTTCTTTGTCTTTTTTTGGTCTTTTTGTCTCTTTTTTTGGTAATGTTGTGTCTTTTTTTAATCATTTTGTCTTTTTTTGGTAATTTTGTGTCTTTTTTGTAATTTTGTGTCTTTTTTGGTAATTTTGTGGGTTTTTTTAGTCTTACAGGGCAAGGGACAATAGTTCTGCTAACTCTTATTTTTTTGTTGTGAAATGCGGGAAAGCGGTGAAATTCGGTCATTGGCGAAAGCTAGCGGCTAACTGATGCTAGCGGCGCTGCTTGTTACAGCTACAAGAGTAGCCATTAGCATATCAATGCTAACTCAAAATTGTAGTGGCAACATTAGCTGACATTTCATAGCGGCGTTACAATCGTGCCAATTCAGCACATTGCAGAAGTAAGGATTAAAAGTTAAAATTACAATGTAAAATTATAAGTTAGTACAACTTACAGTTGAGTTGACAAAAATCTGAATTCAGAGTTGAGCAAACTCAAAAGCAAAACTTACAATATTTAGTTTAATTGTCCAACTTAAAATTTTATCGAAGTTTGTTGCCTTGAAATTTTGAGTTCACCCAACTTTTCTTTTTTTGCAGTGTAATGAACAAAACATTCAAATAAACTGTCATTAAGTGAAAATAAAGTGAAAGAATCAAAGTTATGAGACCAAACCGCTAAACGTCCTCTTTTTATATCTATATATCGTTATATATATAACTTTACTATAAAAAATGTCTGTATATTTTATGGTGAAAAACTGCAAAACCATGACAGTAAAAGACCGTAAAATGATTTGTTTATATACTACATTACTATGTGTTATACATACATATTTATACATATTATTGCTGTTATATAACTGAATATAGTAAATTAACATGGGGAGAAGGGATTTAAAAAGCTTTGACTCCTATTGAACACAAATAAGTGTTGTCTTGTTGTTGTTTCATTTTGTGCTGTTGTCTTGTATTTATTGTTATTTGTTTGTTTTTAATTGTTCATTTTTTTTATTTCTTCTTCAAATGAATTCTCAATCAACCAATTAAAGATTATTTACTAGTGATTGAGACCATAGTGTTGTCCTAAAAAAAATGTTCTGAGGTAATAAATCAAGTGAGAAGTTCTCTCATTTTGCATTGAAATGAATGGACAGAAATGTTTTTGCAGCCAAACTTAGCGCCCCCTGCTGGAATTTTCAGTAGAATGCAGCTTAAGGCACTTCCTGGTTTGCCTCCCTGCTCAGACCAGGAGGTTGCCCCCCTGAAAAAAAAAGTTATTTTTATTAGTAGTAGTATTATAGTCCCCATGGGTTGATATTACTTTTATTTGATTTGATTATTTTTTTTTGCCATGATAACAATATATTTCATAATCTATAATAAGCAGTTACATGCCAATATCTGTATGTCGCGACTCCCATAATAACAATGTTTTGTGTCTTTTTTTGGTCATTTTGTGTTTTTTTTTTTTTTTTTAATCATTTTGTGGTCAATTTGTGTCTTTTTGGTCATTTTGTGTCTTTTTTTTTTGTCATTTTGTGTCTTTTTCTTATCATTTTGTGGTCAATTTGTGTCTTTTTTGCCTCCCTGCTCAGACCAGGAGGTTGCCGCCTGATTTCAGCACATTAGTAACAGTAAACCTATATGATTCTTCAGTCCTGAAACATTTTTCTGCCATGGGTTTGTTGATGTATTTCTAAAACCAAATGAGGAAATAAACATTCATTAAAAAAGTATAGATGTGTTACTTCATGTCTTGACATCACACAGAGAAGCTTAATAACATTTCAAATCAAATTTAGGTCATTTTAGTCCCGTTTTTACAACAACTAGATGAAGGCAAACTCGTCCGTCGGCTTCTTAATTGTTGCTGACAGTCAGTAGAGCACTTTTTTCCTTCAATTTCTTCTTCATTTTAATGCCTGATACAACTAAAGGTACATTTGTTTGCACAAATGTAATGATAAAAACAAAAATAGCTCATAAGAGTTTAATTTAAGAGCTGATATCCAACCAAAATATTTACCAAAAAAACCCCACAAAATTACAAAAAAAAGACACAAAATGACTATTACCTAATTTAGAAAAAAGATACACAATGAACCAAAAAAGACAAAATATGACCAAAAAATACACAAAACTACATACAAAAGGCACAAAATTATTTAAAAAAGACAAAATTACCAAAAAAACCCACAAAATTACAAAAAAGACACAAAATTACTATTAAAAAGACACGAAATTACCAAAAAAATACACAAAATTACAAAAAAATACACAAAACTACATAAAAAAGACACAAAATTATTAAAAAAAAGACAAAATTACCAAAGAACTCCACAAAATTACAAAAAAAGACACAAAATTACTATTAAAAAGAGACGAAATTACCAAAAAAAGACACAAAATTACAAAAAAATACACAAAACTACATAAAAATGACACAAAATGATTTAAAAAAGACAAAATTACCAAAAAAACCCCACAAAATTACAAAAAAAGACACAAAATTACTATTAAAAAGAGACGAAATTACCAAAAAAAGACATAAAATTACAAAAAAATACACAAAACTACATAAAAATGACACAAAATGATTTAAAAAAGACAAAATTACCCAAAAAAAACACAAAATTACAAAAAAAAAGACACAAAATTACTATTACCTAATTTAGATTTAGTTAAGTTAAGACAAAGTTAATCCAAGGACTACAACCTGAGGTGTACATTATGTGTGTGTGTTTCTGTATAAAGTGTGTATTTCACTCTCACCAGCTGATACATATTGTGTGTGTGAACATCAGGAAAAAAATGTCTGTTTCTTTCTTTCAGGGCAAACAAAGCTGCTTAACTCTGTGTGAGCAGCAGTGAGCGGAGGGAAAGAAAAGAGACGATGAGCCACTTTTCTTGTTGGGATAAAAATGTACGTTCCAGCGATTAGACACAGACAGATGTGAACAATCAGTGAGACGAATCGGGGAAAATCTTCCCCGAGAGCTATCTGTCTCCTACCACACACACAGATATTTTATCTCTCACTTGTTCTCTAATTTCCGCACAAACGTCGACACACTGTGAAACACACAAACCTTATCTCTCCCTTCCTTAGAATTCTTCCACACAGAGTGTCTAGCTCAGGCATCTCAAACTCAAATTACCTGGGGGCCGCTGGAGGCAGTATCAAAGTGACCAAAAAAAGACACAAAATGACCAAAAAAAGACACAAAATGACTAAAAAAGACACAAAAAGACCAAAAAAGACACAAAATTATTAAGAAAGACACAAAATTATTTAAAAAAAAGACACAAATTATCAAAAAAAGACACAGAAGTCCCCAAAAATACACAGAATTACCAAAAAAGACACAAATGACAGAAAAAAAAAATTACTTGAAAAAAGTCAGAAAATTACTAAAAAAGACACAAAATTATTTGAAAAAGACACAAAATTACCAAAAAAGTAATAAAAGGGACCTTCCACACACAACAAAGACACAAAATTACAAAAGAAGACAAAATGACCAAAACATACACCGAATTACCAAAAAAAGACACAAAATTATTTAAAAAAAACCCAAAATTATTAAAAAAGACACAAAATGACCCAAAAAGACACAAAATGAGAGAAAAAAACTAAATTACTTAAAAAAGAAACAAAATGACAAAAAAGACACAAAATTACCAAAAGACACAAAATTATTTTCAAAAGACATACAATGAGCAAAAAAAGACACCATTTGACCAAAAAATACACAAAACTACACAAAAAAGACACAAAATTATCTTAAAAAGACAAAATTACCAAAAAAAACCCCACAAAATTACTGAAAAAATACACAAAATTAACAAAAAAAGTAATTAAAGGGACCTTCCACACACACCATGGTAAAGTGCCATTCATATAAAACTCACATGAAACTTTCATATCAAGGTGGGGGCCACAAACATCAGGAGGGCCACAATTGGCCCGCGGGCCACGAGTTTGAGACCCCTGCTCTAGCTCCTGTTTCTCCAGTTATAGATGAGTAACTCAGACTGTAGATTAACATAATGTCTGTTGAAACGTTGCAGGAGTGTGAAGGTTATTAGAACAATAGAGGCAGCACATAAAGAAGCGTTCCTGAAATAAAACAACAAAAAGGCGTTTCATTTATCTTGCAACAAACAGCGAATCATTTAAAAGCTGCAGCGGTGTGAACACGTTGATTCTCCGTTCTGTTCTCATCTGTCAGCCAGATAAATGTACACAAAAGAGACAAACGAGGAAACAAATTGCACAGGCCCATATGCTCTTCCTCTGCCTAATAAACTCTCTTGTTTTGCTTCAATTCACACAAAAAAGGAATTAAAGGGAATGCAAATTGTTTCCCGTTCAAAGAAAAACAAAAAAAAATACTTTTGGCAGTGAGACAAAAAGGAAACAGCAAGTTTGTGTGAAACAACAAAGAAGACTGTGGGATGTTCTTCTTCTCTGTCTGCAGCAGGAGGACAGAGATCAAAGCAACAATGCAACACATGGAGGTGAAACACACTAATTAGTATAACG
Source organism: Centropristis striata (assembly GCF_030273125.1). Lineage (NCBI taxonomy): Eukaryota > Metazoa > Chordata > Actinopteri > Perciformes > Serranidae > Centropristis > Centropristis striata. The sequence continues at coordinate 3,735,248 of NC_081519.1, read as the reverse complement.
GCCTTTTGTTTTTTCATATATTTAGTGGACACAGTGAACTTTAAAGCATCCCTGACAGCAGAGTTACAGAGGTGACACTGGGTCGCAGTAAATGTTTAAACCAGGGGTCTCAAACTCAAATTACCTGGGGGCCGCTGGAGGCAGTATCAAAATGACCAAAAAAAAACACAAAATTGCAAAAAAAACAAAAACAAAATGACAGAAAAAACTAAATTACTTAGAAAAGACACAAAATGACCAAAAAAGACACAAAATTACCCAAAAAAAGACACAAAATGACCAAAAAAAGAAACAAAAATTACAAAAAAAGACACAAAATGACTAAAAAATGACACAAAATTACAAAAGACAAAAAATCATTAGAAAAACACACAAAATGACCAAAAAAAGAAACAAAAATTACAAAAAAAGACACAAAATGACCAAAAAATTACACAAAATGACCAAAAAAAGAAACAAAAATCACAAAAAGACACAAAATGACCAAAAAATTACACAAAATTACAAAAAAAGACAAAATGATAAGAAAAAGACACAAAATTACGAAAAAAACACAAAATTACCAAAAAAAACACAAAATTACCCAAAAAAGACACAAAATTACCCAAAAAAAACACAAAATTACAAAAAAGACACATTTTTTAAATACTTTCATTCTGCCACTTAAAACATGTTTTTCAGCACAACCTCACCTATATGACCTGATAATTATTATTTTTTACCACTTCACTAACATTTTGAACGCAAATGAAAGAAAAAAAACTAAAATCTGAATAAAACAAAAAAAGTATACCGTATATTTGGGCCAAGTATTTTTTTTAAAAAGCCACTTTTTTTCTCATAAATCTGTTACTTTTATTTCATAGATTTGCCACTTTAATCTCGTAAATTTGCGATTTTTTTCTTGAAATATTATCCTCCTCCCTCGGATCCATATATATATATATTTTTTTTTTTTCCATACTTGACCCTAGAACGCTGTTATACCAAACACATTCATGCTCAGTAAAGAATTTTTAAATGTTGCAACATGAACACACGTTGCACATATACATATATAAGACACAAAATGACAGAAAAAAATAGTTAAAAGAACAAAATGACAGAAAACAAATAGTTAAAAGACACAAAATGACAGAAAGAAAATAGTTAAAAGACACAAAATGACCAAAAAAAGATACAAAATTACTAAAAAACACACAAAATGACAGAAAAAAACTAATTTACTTAAAAAATACACAAAATGGCCAAAAAAGACATATAAGAGGAAAAATGTATGAAGATATATTTTATTTAGTCAGGACATGGTGAAGCATTTTCATGGACTCCAGAGGGTTCTTGAACATGCATAATGTTTTTTATTCTAATAAAAAATAAAAAATCCAGTCCTGTTTGGAGTGTATTTATACCACAAAACAGCAGCCAAAGAAGTGAATGTTTACAAGAGAATAAAAAGGGATGATGGAAGAGAGACTAGAAGAGAATATATATAATGAGCCACTGAGGGCAGAGTCAATGATTCGCCTTCTTTTCCTTCAGAGCCTGATGCCGTACACGATTTAAATCTCCATTAGCCAGTTTTCTGTCTTTGACATTAAATGAGAGAGAATCAAAAAGCTCGGGTCAGAGAAGAAGGCGTGGGGATGAAGGGCAGAGAGGGAAAAGCTAAAAAAAAAAAGGGTGGGGTGAGAAAGGATCTGTAGGGAGAACCGATGGGAATAGACGGATTAATAAGGTGAGAAAGAGAATCTTTTCTTCTCCTCCAGACTCAGAAAGGACAGAGATTACATGACAGGAAGACATCACATTTCTGGAAATGGAAATGGAAATGGAAAAAGGTGCAAAAACACACAAAGAATGAGGATATGAATCATAGTTCCACTGTAGTTTGTGCTCGATACATTTGTAATCTCTAAAAGTCTTTTTTTTTTTTAGAGATAATCAAAATCGTTTTTAAAAGAAAAATAATTTTCTGTCGTTACAGGATACAAAGTAGAATTTTTTTTGTGAACTTTAACCCTGTGGAGTGTCCAAAACCTCCAAATAATCCAGACTTGTTGCCTCCATCAGACTAGAAAACAAAGCAGCGTGGAGCCCTACTGTAAATTTACCTCTAAAGTTCTGGCTGTAAACTCCATGAGGCCAGTTTCAGTTTGATGATGATATACCAAGTAAAACTGGAGACAAGCTCAAATAGATTTAGTATCAAATGATAGAACTGGATGGAACCCTCTTATATGGTAGATTTGACACCTTTGGTCACATTTGACACATTTAATTTTTTTTATTGAGCATGATAGTGTTTTGAAAGTTAAAAAAAAGATACAAAATCACATTTTATGTTGGACTAAAGGACTAAAAAAGACACAAAATGACTAAAAAAAGACACAAAATGACTAAAAAAGACACAAAATGACCAAAAAACTCCACAGAGGAAGACACAAAATGAATAAAAAGACACAAAATGACAAAAAAGACACAAAATGACTAAAAAAGACACAAAATGACCAAAAAACTCCACAGAGGAAGACACAAAATGAATAAAAAGACACAAAATGACAAAAAAGACAAAATGACTAAAAAAAGACACAAAATGACAAAAAAGACACAAAATGACCAAAAAAGACACAAAAAGACCAAAAAACCCACCGAGGAAGACACAGAATGACTAAAAAAAGAGACAAAATGACTTAAAAAATACACAAAAAAAGACACAAAATGACTAAAAAAGACATGAAATGACAAAAAAGACACAAAATGACTAAAAAAACACAAAATGACCAAAAAAGACACAAAATGACTTACAGATACATGAAAAGACATGAAAAGGATTCAAAAATGGACAAATAGCCCTATAAGACTCTACAGAGTTAAAGTCACGGAAGAAGAAAGAAAAATGGCTCTAATTGAGATCAAAAGTCATTAAAAACGTTTGATTTTTTTTTTTTTAAATAACTTTCCAGTGTTGTGATGTTGTAATAATCCTCCAGAACGTCTCACATGGAACCTGAAGCCGTCAGCGTCCGAGAGCAGAATGGAAACGACTCTTTATTTCATCCGGCAGACAAGTAAAAGGTGTTAGCAACTTAGAAAGCTTGATCCATTTGTAACATTTTCAAAGCTTCGTCTCTGAGACGAGTTTGACTGACGGAGAAGATCAGTGACAAGACGTCCGAGTCGTGTTCCTCTTGTCTTTTATCCCTCTTGTCTTTTATTCCTAACTGATTTATTCTCTGTTATCTCTGTCTGTCTTTGGGTCCGCTGTCTCTTCTCATCTATTTCTTTCTCCTTGTTACTTTCTCACCTTTTCCTTTCCCATCCCCCCCTCTTCCTTCTTTTTAATTCTCAGCATGTCTTTCCTTTCAAACCCGCCACCCCCCTCTGTTTCTGTTACCTTCCCATCTCTGTAGTTTAAAGCATCATTTTGCTTCAAAGCCCAGTAGAAATTCCAGAAAAGATTTAATAACAAAGTATATGATATGTCAGTCTAAAGTGTTACTTTAGTCATCACTCCCAATGACCAGGAACTTGTTGCACTATTCTAAGGACATCTAGATCTTGTTGCTATAGAGCAGGGCTCCCAATCTCAAAGTACCTAAAGGGCCGCTGGAGGCAGAATCAAAGTGAGCAAAAAAGGACACAAAATTACTAACAAAAAACAAACACAAAATGACAGAAAAAAATTAGTTAAAAGACACAAAATGACCAAAAAAAGACACAAAATTACAAAAAAAACACAAAATGACAGAAAGAAACTAAACTACTTAAAAAATACACAAAATTACCAAAAAAGACACAAAATGACCAAAAAAAAGACACAAAATGACTAAAAAAACACGCAAAATGAGCAAAAAAGACATAAAATTACTAAAAAGAAGACACAAAATGACAGAGAAAAAAATAGTTAAAAGACACAAAATGACCAAAAAAAGACACAAAATTACAAAAAAAGACAAAATTACAAAAAAAGACACAAAATGACCAAAAGAAAGACACAAAATTACGAAAAAAAGACACAAAATTACGAAAAAAAGACACAAAATAACAGAAAAAAACTAATTTACTTAAAAAATACACAAAATGGCCAAAAAAGACACAAAATGACCAAAAAAAGACACAAAATGACAAAACAAAGACACAAAATTACAAAAAAATATACTTTTATAGCACATTTATAGCTCATTTTTTGCACCAAGGATAATTGGGTATATTTTTTAAACTCACACTGCTCAAAAATTAATAATGCATTTAAATGTTGTTGTCAATTATTGATGTGTCCAAGGGTCTAATGATCCCCCCCAAAAGATTCCAGTTTGCACTTAGTATGTGGAAAAATGTTCTTATTTTGTGTTTTTATCATTTAAAACATGTGGATTTAGTTTGGGATGGTTCAGTGGGCCACTCCAATTGCCTTGGCGGGCCGGAAGTGGCCTGCGGGCCGTAGTTTGGGGACCCCTGCGATGCAGAAAGGACTCCAGCGTTGGATCCCAGCTCTGTTTGTTGGGGCTCGTGATAAGGGACGAGAGAAGGAGGAATGGAGGAGGTGATGGGAGAGATGCCATGCAGGAGGATTCATAGTGTGATGGAGGACAGAGGACAGGAAATGAAAGGAGAGAATAAAAAGGAGAGAAAAGATGTTTGGACCTTCTAAATCACTTCTTGTTCCTCTCTTTTTTTCATCTTTTCTTCCTCCATCTGTATTCATGTTCTTTGTGACTCCTGCTTCATGTTTTGGCATCTCTCCGTCTCTTTCTGTCTCTTTCTCTTTCTCCTTTAATGAAGGAGAGCCTCAATAACACACACACACACACACACACACACACACACACACACACACACACACTTCTATCTTTGTGAGGACCCTCATTGGATTCGGTGGATTCCCTAGAAAGGTTATAATAGTTTTGGATTTTTCACTAGTTTTAGTTTTAATTTTGTTGTGAATTTTTTTTTTCAAATTCAGTTAGTTTTAATGATTTTTTAGAGTGAGTTTGCTAGTTTTAGTTTAGTATTAATATTTTTAAATGCTTTAGTTTTAGTTTAGTTTTTATGAGTTTTAGTTTAGTTTAAATTAGTTTTAGTGTTAATTTTAGTTGATTTTCTATTAGTTTTAGTTGACTTTTTATTAGTTTTAGTTGATTTTTTATTAGTTTTAGTTGATTTTCTATTAGTTTTAGTTGACTTTTTATTAGTTTTAGTTGATTTTCTATTAGTTTTAGTTGATTTTTTTATTAGTTTTAGTTTAGTTTTTATTAGTTTTAGTGTTAATTTTAGTTGATTTTCTATTAGTTTTAGTTGATTTTTTATTAGCTGTAGTTGATTTTTTAAATTATTTTTAGTTTTTGTAATGGGGTATTTGTTGGGTGGGAGAGTAAAAGAGGTCACAGTAAATTTTGCCTTTATTTCCTTTGTCTTATCCATCTTCATTATGTATGAAAAAAGTTGACAAAGATGAAAACGAAGGACATTTTCACTATAATTTTAGTTAGTTTTGTAACCACACAATACAGTTTCAGTTAATTATCATTATCATGTAACCTTTAACCCTTAAAACAAAGTCTGAAATCTAAAAAAATCTCTCTTTTAAGAAGTGAGGACCGGCCAAAATGTCCTCACTTTGCAAAAATGTCCTCACTCTGTTGGTTAAAAACGTGTTCTGGTCCCCACAATGTAGGAAGAACAAGAACACACACACACACACAGACCACATCGAGACACTGTAGAAAGGCAAATGAAGGTGGCAGTAAGAGTTTGGGAATAAAGTGACACAGAGAAACAGAAGAGGGTTAAATGGAGGATGAAACTAAAATAGAAAGAGAAAAGGTAAATCAATAGAACCACATCCAGCAAACACCGACCACACAAACCTGCTGGATCAGATTTTGAAGCTATGCGGCCGATACCCTAAAGTATTTTTTTTTTACCACACATGCACAAGCAAAAACAGATTTATTTTAAAATGAAAGGCTGATCAATACAACCACATAAACGTGATACTCCAATAATAATCTATCTTTGGAGTATCAAATACTGACTGTCTGCAGATAGAAAGAACTGCTAAAAAGGTGTTTAGTCTAAAAACCAGATAAAACAGTAAATCTGAGGGAAATGATCTTGCTGCATGGACAGATAATTTACCTTGACAAGATTTCTCAAATTAAGATTATTAAATCTAGAAATAAGCATGTAGAACGCTTAAAATACGAAATTAACTCTTAAAACAAGACATAAAATTATGAGACCACTCTTGTTTTCTCCTTGGTTTCTTGTTGATTTTAATGCCTGGTACAACTAAAGGTTCGTTTGTTTGGACAAATGTAATGATAATAACAAAAATAGCTGAAAAGTGTTTAATTTAAGAGCTGATATCTAGACATTTAACATGGTTTTATTCATAATGATTGTGGTTGTTATCAAGAATGTTTCTATGACTGTAGATGTAAAAAATGTCTAAAAAATACACAAATTGACAAAAAAAAAGACACAAATTGACTGAAAAAACACTACATTACTTAAAAGACACAAAATTACCCCAAAAAGACACAAAATTACAAAAGAAAGATGCAAAATGACAGAAAAAAACTAAATTACTTAAAATGACACAAAATTACCAAAAAAAGACACAAAATTACCAAAAAAGAGACAACATTTTCAAAAGACACAAAGTGACCAAAAATACACACATTACTATAAAAGACACAAAATTATTTAAAAGACACAAAATGACAAAACAGACTAAAGACAAAAAACTAAATGATTAAAAAAAAAAAAGACACAAATTGACTGAAAAAACACTAAATTACTTTAAAAAACACACAAAATTACCAAAAAAAGACAAAAAATTACCCAAAAAAACTTCAAATGATAGAAAATTACAAAAAGACACAAAATTATCGAAAAAGACACATTACAAAAAAAGACACAACATTATTTCAAAAGACACAAAATGACAAAACAGACTGACAGAAAAAAACCTAAATTACTTAAAAAGAAACAAAATGACCAAAAAAGAAACAAAATGACCGAAAAAAGACAGAATCAGCAAAAAAGACACAAAATTACCCAAAAAAATAATCCACACACAACACGGTAAAGTGCCATTCATATAAAACTCACATTAAACTCTCATATCAAGGTGGGGGCCACAAAATATCATCACGAGGGCCGTGAGTTTGAGACCCCTGCTCTATCTCTTTCTATTCATCCTTTCATCCGTTTCCCTCCTTCAGCTGGACGTCTGATGGTCCTCTCAGCTCCACTGACTCTCTCAACACTCTTGTGTCTATTATGAATTACCCAGAAGGCATCACTCCACGGCGGCCGAGAGCAATTTAGCAGCTTTTAATGCAAAGTGTTTACCAGCGTGTGGGATCGATGGAGCGTCCCTGTTTCTCTTAACGTCTCTTAACACGCCGCTCTCAGCCCTGTAATTGTTTCTCTTGGTTTCGTAAAAAAAAAATCAATCCAGCAGTGATTGAATCTGTGGCCCCGCCCCCACGGCTCCGCTCTCAAACGTCCCATCATGCTCTGGGTGATGCGTTCACACACATCTGTCTGTGCCATTTGTCAAGCTGCTGTTTGTGCATTTAATCTGCAATTAGTGGTTCCTTTTTTTATTGTTTCTGTCTGAGGCATAATTTAGCAATCTGTGAGAATAAATACTTATAGGCTGAAAACAGGTGCAAACACTTATATTATATTTATGTTCCTTTTATGTCATCTGCTTTTGTCTTTTTGTAGCACCCTGTTGTTTAAAGGTGCTATACAAAAAACTTGCCTCTTTATATCCTCACATACACTATAGCTCAGGGGTCTCACACTCAAATTACCTGGGGGCCGCTGGAGGCAGTATCAAAATGACCAAAAAAAACACAAATTTACTAAAAAAAGACACAAAATGATCAAAAAATACACAAAAATACTAGAAAAAGACACAAAATGATCAAAAAAATACACAAAATTACTAAAAAAAGACACAAAATTACCAAAAAAAGGCACAAAATTATCAAGAAAGACACAAAATTACAAAAAAAAGACACAAAATTACAAAAAAAGACACAAAATTATCGAAAAAGACACAACATGTCAAAGAAGACACAAAATGACCAAAAATACACACATTACCAAAAAAGACACTAAAATATTTTAAAAGACACAAAATGACAGACTGACTGAAAAAACTACTTAAAAAAGAAACAAATTACAAATTACTAAAAAAAGACACAAAATTACCCAAAAAACTTCAAAATTACTAAAAATAGAAACAAAATGATTAGAAAAAGACACAAAATTACCAATAAAAGACACAAAATTATCAAAAAAGACACAAAATTATCAAAAAAGACACATTACAAAAAGAATCTGGGAAAAAAAAAAGTCTAAGACTTTTTTCGCGCAGATTTGCCACTTTCATCTAGTAAATTTGCAATTTTTTTCTCGAAATATTACCTGAAGTTACCAAATATAGTTCTTTGCCTGATATAGGGTTAATAAACAATTAATCATAATTTAATTGTTTGTTAATGGTAAAGTAACTATAAACTTACATTAATATACCATCTATTTGTCATTTATGAATGATATAGTTAGTAAAACATTAATAAATTATGTATTTACCATTCTAAATGGCCTGTATATGGTTTATAAATGATGATTTAACATTAATAAATTTAATTAATTAATTAATTAATTAATAAATAATCTGTTTACCATTTATAAATGAGGGTTATTGTAAAGTGTTACCGAAGGTGTTTATATGTGGTGCATCAAAGGGTTAAACTGATGCATTGTGGGTCGTCTACTAGCCAAACACTAAACAGGGACTTTTTTATGAAACTAGAAGTTACCTTCCAGCTGCATTTTGTCCTTTCAGTTCTTGTGATAGAAGCTTTATTTGGTGAAAGAATGATTATATTTGGTGTGACACTAACCCAGCCCAGACAGGTGGGTTATAGCAGGTTAATTAATGTCGGAAGGTGTTTCATAACTGTGCAGCTGCACCCTCATCACCTGCACATTCATCCCATTACCCATTCATCTTCCTGTTTCTGAATCCTTTTGATTATTACCTGAAAGGTTCTTCTTCTCTCTCCTCTTTATTCTCATCACAGTTTGTTGTCCTTAACCTCTTCCTCACAGATATCTTTTTTCAGCTGCATCTAGCCGAGCACACACACACACACACACACACACACACACACACAATCTTGTGCTTCTATCTTTGTGAGGACCCTCATTGGAACACTGAATTCCCTTGCAAGGTTATAATAGTTTTGAATTAGTTTTAGTTTAAATTTTATTGTGAATTTTTGTTTTCAAATTCAGTTAGTTTTAATGAGTTTTTTGAGTGAGTTTGCTAGTTTTAGTTTAGTTTTTATTAGTTTTAGTTTTTTGTAATGGGGTATTTGTTGGGTGGGAGATTAAAACAGGTCACAGTAAATTTTGCCTTTATTTCCTTTGTCTGATCCATCTTCATTATGTATGAAAAAAGTTGACAAAGAGGAAAACGAAGGACATTTTCACTATAATTTTAGTTAGTTTTGTAACCACACAATACAGTTTCAGTTAATTATCATTATCATGTTACCTTTAACCCTTAAAACAAAGTCTGAAATCTCAAAAAAGCTCACGTCCTCACTTTGCAAAAATGTCCTCACTCTGTTGGTTAAATTCGTGTCCTGGTCCTCACTATGTGGGAAGTACAAGAACACACAAACACACACACACACTCTGCCTCACCATTTGCAGCTCCTGGTGCAGCCTCCCTCTCTCTTTCTCTCTCTCCACACTCCTCAGCGCTGTCCTCCAAGACTTCTCTTTGAATGCCTCACATCAAAAAGAGTCCTCGTAACATCTATATATCTCTCCATCTCTTCATCTCGATCTGTTTCTGGCTCTCTTCATACCGGCGGCTAAGTCCGGGGGCCTTGGGGTGCATAAGGGGGTCATGATTTTAGAGGAGTGATGAAAGAATCTGGCAGGAATCTAATGATTGCAGAAACTCTGACTCTCTGCTCCTGGTGCCTGCATGTGTGTGTTGGGTCATTCTGGGTGGAAAAACTCAGATTAAATCTGCAAATATTGCCTCTGACTGATGGGTTTATTTACTCTCGTGTTTTTGAAATTGAAAGATCATTTCACTGGACAAGATTTCTTGTATTAAGATTGTTAAATCTAGAAATAAGCATGTTGAACGCTTAAAATGAGAAATTAACTCTTGAAACAAAATAATTAAAGCTGCAAAGAACTGGCCCGAGCAGAGTGACCTGACAATTATTTGTTTCATGTCAAGTAGAACTTCATCATATACATACATACATATATACATACATACATATATATAAATATATATATACATATATATATACACATTTACACACATATATATACACATATATATACATACATACATACATATATATATATATATATACACATACATATATATATACACATATATACATATACTGTATATACACACACATATACACATATATATACACACACATATATATACACATATATATACACACATATATACATATACACATATATACACATATATACATATACATATATACATATACATATATATACACACACACACACAAATATATACATATATACACACATATATACACATATATACATATACACACATATATACACATATATATACATATACATATATATACACATATATATACATACATATATATACACATATATATACATACATATATATATACACATATATATACATACATATATATACACATATATATACATACATATATATACATACATATACACATATATATACATACATATATATACATACATATACACATATATATACATGCATATATATACACATATACATACATATATACACACATATATATATATACATACATATATATACACACATATATATACACATATATATACATATACACATATATATACATACATATATATACACACACATATATACACATATATATATACATACATATATACATATACATATATATATATACACATATATACAGTATATATATATACTATATATAATAAAAAAAGACACAAATTGACCATAAAAGACACAAAATGATCAAAAAACACACAAAATTACCAAAAATATACGTAAAAATGACCTCTAAAAAGACACAAATTGACAAAAAAAGACACTGAATGAACAAAAAAGACGTGAAATTACCAAAAAAAAGACAAACTGACCAAAAATAGATGTAAAAATGACTGATAGATTCATTTACTCTCGTGTTTTTCAAATGGTTGTGAAAGGAGGATTTTCTTTCACACAATAAAACACATTTTAACAGGAAAAAAGAGGAAGGAAGTAGAGCTAAACAGGTGCAAATATCACCTTAGAAATATAGCGCCAGGTCCATTTTACTGAAGGCAATTTATTCCTTTAGCCTGCAGCCCCCGCGACCCGGCCCCAGATAAGCAGAGAAAAAAATGGATGGATGGATGAATGAATGTATTTTTCATGTTTTCTGCTTTTTAAGGTGTCACTCTCACTTTCCAAGGCTTAGAAAAGGTTGAGAATCACCGCTAAGTACACTCACTTTTGCCTTTTCCTCCAGCTTCCTATTTCAGCTCCATAGAGAATGAAAAACCTACCATTTATTACCCCTCTGCAGTGTGAAAAGAAGTGGACTTTCTACCCCGCCGCCGCCGACATGACCTTCTTTTGCGACGTGATTGTCTCGGCGAGCTTTGAACACTGCGATTGCAGGTCTTTCAGGAGAGTTTTAATACAAAGCTGTGGAATAATGCCTGTAAAATAAGTATTTTCGGGCGATATCAATGGCTTCTGAGGAGTGGAGGACTGCCAGTGAGTCAGGTATTGCAGTGTAATTGAAGGATCCCTTGGAGGACTTTCATTATAATCCAAAACCCAGAGACGTGTTCTGCAGGATTGGGCTTTTTTTTTGTGCATTCATGTTGAAGTATGTCCTTCAGACAGAAAGTGTGTAATCACTGGTTTGTGCATTATACAGTGCCAGATTCTGAACATTTCTGGACCTGCTCACTTGAAGTTTTTTATTAGTACAACTTTGAATCCAAAAACATAAGGACGCTGTGTTGAAACATTCACAAAAAACACAAGTGTTGGCTTAAAGCAAACCAGAGCTGTACCCATTCTTAAAGTTTTGTAGTCTAAGTACACTTCAAAAAAGCCAACTTGCATTTTTTTGGCCTAAAACAGTGATTTAAGTTGGTAAAATTTGGAAATATAAATGATTGACATTTAGGGCAATAATGTAAGTTAGCACAACAAAGGAAGCCAGTTGTCTGCTCAAAAACAAGTTGGTGAGTTGTTGTTACTTATATCTTTAAGTTGGGGTTCACAACAAGGGACAATAGTTCTGATAACTCTTATTTCTTTGTTGGGAAATGCGGGAAAGCGGTGAAATTCGGTCATTGGTGAAAGCTAGCGGCTAACTGATGCTAGCAGCTAACTGAAGCTAGCGGCTAACTGATGCTAGCGGCTAACTGATGCTAGCAGCTAACTGATGCTAGCGGCTAACTGATGCTAGCGGCTGACTGATGCTAGCGGCTAACCGATGCTAGCGGCTAACTGATGCTAGCGGCTAACCGATGCTAGCGGCTAACTGATGCTAGCGGCTAACTGATGCTAGCGGCGCTGCTTGTTACAGCTACAAGAGTAGTCATTAGCGTATCAATGCTAACTCAAAATTGTGATCGCAACATTAGCTGACATTTCATAGCGCCGTTACAATTGTGCCAATTCAGCACATTAGCAGAAAAAGTTAGCAGAAGTAAGGATTAAAAGATATTTTTAGCCGCTAGCATCAGTTAGCCGCTAGCATCAGTTAGCTGCTTTCGCTTATGAATTTCACTGCTTTCCCGCATTTCCCAACAAAGAAATAAGAGTTATCAGAACTATTGTCCCTTGTTGTGAACCCCAACTTAAAGATATAAGTAACAACAACTCACCAACTTGTTTTTGAGCAGACAACTGGCTTCCTTTGTTGTGCTAACTTACATTATTGCTCTAAATGTCAATCATTTATTTCCAAGTTAAATCACTGTTTTAGGCCAAAAAATACAAGTTGGCTTTTTTGCAGTGCACACACACACATACACACACACACTTCTTGCCTTTATAGATAGATACTGGAGATCCTGGTATCATATGAAACTAAAAGATCGAAGGAATCTATAGGCACCATGTATGTCAGGATATCATGTTGAAAGTTGTCGAAATGACACTGCAAAGTTTGGCTTTTTTTGTTTGTTTGTTTCTCTTATTTTCCAAGCCTTGATCGAATTTGATTTTGTGGACACAAAATGCAGTTACACACTTAAATTGCAATACTCACCATATCGCAAAATGCTTAAAATTGCAATAAGATCTATTTGTGACTCAAGTATTGGGATAAAAACTCATCTTAAAATCTAACTTTTTTAGAATTGCGGTGGTATAAAAGTGAGAGTTCTGGGCTCATGTTTTGTCTGATATGTTTCCTGAATATGTGGTTTCAAACTGATAAATAAAGAGATAGAAATTGCTCTGTAACTGTGATTTGCTTGTTCATCAGGAGGGGATTGGTGTCGTCAACATGTTGTTTTGACATTTAGACCTGCACTTTGGGTTTTGACATTTAGCTCAGAGGAAGTTGAAAGGTTCTTTTTTTCATTTCATTAGTTTTTCTCCCAATCTGCTGAATATGTTTTCTTAAAATTGTGCTGAAATTAATTTCAACTAGATGGAGAGGAAGTCTTCCTCCTCATCTCCTTATAAAACAGATTTTGGAGGTGATCCAAATCTAAACAGCTTCAGATTTATTGTTAATTGTTTCTACAGACAAAACAAAGAGACAATAAAAACATATAAAAGAGGCTGAAGCTTGTTGAGCTCTGGCACACTTTGGTTCTGTACAACAACAGAGCCAGTTCTAAATTCACACAATAAATAACGGATATCACTTTCTTTTTTCTGACTTGGGTGTGATTTCTTGTTACCACAAATTTCCTGGAAACACATAAAAGATATATAAACCTGAGAATATATATAGAATAAATTATAAATATTTTTTGTATCTTTTCTGGTAATTTTGTGTCTTTTTGTAATCATTTTGTGTATTTTTTGGTCATTCTGTGTCTTTTTTTGGTAATTTTGTGTCTTTTTGAAGTAATTTTGATTTCTTCTGTCATTTTGTGTCTTTTTTTGGTCATTTTGTGTCTTTTTTTTAGCAATTTTGTGTCTTTTTTAGTAATTTAGTGTACTTTTTTGGTAATTCTGTGTCTTTTTTTTGGTCATTTTGTGTCTTTTTTTTTAAAAGTAATTTTGTTTTCTTTCTGTCATTTTGTGCCTTTTTTGACCATTTTGTGTCTTTTTTTTGTAATTTTGTGTCTTTTTTTGGTCATTTTGATACTGCCTCCAGCGGCCCACAGGTAATTTGAGTTTGAGACCCTTGACTTAGATAATAGTTGACAAATTAACTCTTAAAACAAGATAAATTATCTAACACTTCTTAATATAAAGTTTTTTTTATCTTGGTAAGAAACTAATAATCATCAGGTCACTCTGCTCGGGCCAGTTCATCGCTGCTGGCAGCTTTAATTTATCTTGTTTTAAGAGTTAATTTCTTATTTTAAGCGTTCAACATGCTTATTTCTAGATTTAATAATCTTAATTTAAGAAATCTTGTCAAGGTAAATTATCTGTCCATGCAGCAAGATCATTTCCCTCAGATTTACTGTTTTTATCTGGTTTTTAGACACATCTTTTTTGCAGTGTTGTGTGGCTGCTGGTTTGATATCAGCACTCCACATATTTATTATGAAAGTTTCAAGCACTTCTTGTTGCCTCACTGAACAACAACCTTTTTTCTTTTTTGTCATATTCTGCAAAAGCATGCATGAATAATAATATCCCTGAATGAGCATCAGCAGGGAGCCTCATGCTAACCTAATCTTAACACTGTGTTTAAAACCAGCACCATTATGCCAACAGGAAAAAAAAGAAAAGTATTTTAAATAGCAGCTTTGCTCCTGATCGCTGGTTCTCCCTGTGTGTTCCTCCCCCTCTGGCTGATTGCTGGGCATTGACTATTTAAATTGTTTGCCTTTTTAGTCACGCCAATTGCAAAATGGCTCTCGGAGAGGCAGTAGTTAATGAGTTTCTACTTTGGGTTGCTCCCACCGAGACGACACAGGAATAGCTCTCACTCCTTCTCCTCCTCTTTCTGTCACACACTTTTTCTTTCTCTTTCTTTCTCTTCTCCGTCCGACTGTCAGCCTTTCGCTCTGGAGTCTCTAAAAGCTCCAAATAATCCAGACTTGTTGCCTCCATCAGACTAGAAAACAAAGCAGCGTGGAGCCCTACTGTAAATTTGCCTCTAAAGTTCTGGCTGTAAACTCCATGAGGCCAGTTTCAGTTTGATGATGATATACCAAGTAAAACTGGAGACAAGCTCAAATAGATTTAGTATCAAATGATAGAACTGGATGGAACCCTCTTATATGGTAGATTTGACACCTTTGGTCACATTTGAAACATTTAAAACTCTTTATTGAGCATCATAGTGTTTTGAAAGTGAAAAAAAAAAGATTCAAAATCACATTTTATGTCAATTTCTGTCTGTTGTGTCTTTTTTCTAGTTATTTTGTGTCTTTTTGTAAAATTTTTTTTAGTAATTTTGTGTCTTTTTGTGTCCTTTTTGGTCATTTTTTGTCTGTTGTGTCTTTTTTAGTTATTTAGTGTCTTTTTTGTCATTTTGTGTATTTTTCAGTCATTTTGTGTCTTTTTGTTTCTTTTTTGGTAATTTTGTGTCTTTTTTGTGTCTTTTTTTCTAGTCATTTTGAGTCTTTTTTGTGTCTTTTTGGTCATTTTGTGACTTTTTTTCTAGTCATTTTGTGTCTTTTTGTGTATTTGTTTTAGTAATTTTGTGTCTTTTTGTGTCTCTTTATGTCTCTTTTGTCTCTTTTTGGTCATTTTTTGTCTGTTGTGTCTTTTTTTTTAGATATTTTGTGTCTTTTTTGTCATTTTGTGTATTTTTGTGTATTTTTCAGTAATTTTCTGTCTTTTTGTTTCTTTTTTGGTAATTTTGTGTCTTTTTTGTGTGTTTTCTGTCATTTTGTGTCTTTTTGGTCATTTTGTGTCTTTTTTCTAGTCATTTAGTGTCTTTTTGTTTATTTTTTTTTGTAATTTTGTGTCTTTTTGGGTCATTTTTGTGTCTTTTTTTTGACGTCATGAACAAGTCGTGCTCCGGCGCTTTCGTGGACTCCAGAGGTTTAATACATTTTAAAACACTGCATATCAGCAGGAAATTAATCTGCAAGAAGAAAGTCTCAAACATCTTGAATAATGATATTTCTAAGGCTGTCCCGTGTCAAAGTTCTTCTCATTGTGGGAAGAAACTCCAGCGTGGAGTCTCACTGTGGTTCTCTCACTGGCTGCAGAGAAAAGATGTCTGCAGAATGTTTGTTATTACAGCAGTAACAATGTCATGGAACATCATCGTTGCCAATAATTGCCTGGTTTCACGCCAAAACACATCAGAATGTTCCAGATAAAGTTTCTGCAGACTTCCTGGGAGCATTTTCCACTGCTCCGCTCTCTGAGAAGTCCTGTTATTTTTGTGAAAATATGCCTGAATGCATTTTTGTCATTTGAGTGAAGATGAACAAGCCCAGCATGTCTGCAGCTCTTTCATTCAGCAGAACAACTGCAGAAAACCTCCTCTGACAAGTTTGTTGGTCTACATTTTTTTATTACCATTTCTATGGTCACTTGAAAAATGACCTCCTCTATTACAGTAGTTGTGACTTGCTCTGTTAGAATGACTTAACATTCCTGTTGCTGCAAATTGATGTCGGCATTGGAAGTTTCTGGAAACCACAGACATGTTGAATCTCTAAATTTTGAAGATGCATGTGTCTGATCTGCTCTAACTCATTGTGAGATGTTCTTTCATCACATTCACACAACAGATTATTATTATAGTTGCAGTTAATATATTATTATTAACTGCAACTTATATTTATTTATTTATCCATCAATGCATCCATTTTTCTCCGCTTATCCGGGGCCAGGTCGCGGGGACAGCAGGCTAAGCAGGGCAAAGTTATTTTAAATAAATAATATCAATTGTAATAGGATGCTTTTTTTTACCTGCAATAAAATCTGAAGAAACATAACTATAGTTCAGCTCATTTCTTAACTCAAAATCCGTGGAATAGCCACGGAATCACTCAAATTTCTGTGAAACTGACACGGGATATGACTGTCATTAACTTGCATTGTAGCGAAATCCGTGTCAGTTTCACGGAAATTTGAGTGATTCCGTGGCTATTCCACGGATTTGGAGTTAAGCGAATCTGTGGCTATTTCACGGATTCCTGTGAGACCAGGTTCGAAAAAAGACACAAAATGACCAAAAAAAAGACACAAAATGACAAAAAAAAACACACAAATGACTCAAAAAAGACACAAAATGACCAAAAATGACATACAATTAAGCAAAACAGGACTCAAATTGACCACAAAATGACAAAAGATTACCACAAAAAGAAACAAAATGACCAAAAAAGACACAAAATGTCCCAAAAAAGACACAAAAGGACTTAAAAACCGCTGGGACCTTGAAAGTCACGTGACTTGGAACAAACCAATAGGAACAAATATCCATGGAATAGCCACGGGATATGACTGTCATTAACTTGCATTGTAGCGAAATCCGTGTCAGTTTCACAGAAATTTGAGTGATTCCGTGGCTATTCCACGGATTTGGAGTTAAGCGAATCTGTGGCTATTTCATGGATTCCTGTGAGACCAGGTTCAGAAAAACATATTTTGTACATTTGCCTGGTGTGGCTCCTTTAACAGTCTCCAGTTCTGTAGATCCATACTCATACGCCTCTACACTCCCTTTCTTTTTCTTTCTTTCTCTCTCCTCTCGTTGCACCCAATCACTGTGTGAACCAATCAGAGGCCGTCAACATCCACAGCAGTCCTGGCTCAGCCAATCACAGGAAGCAGGAGATTTGGCCAAGAATTTCCACAGAGCCGCTTGTGACAACAGGTAGGTTCAAGGTTATGAGAGCGAACACACACACACACACACACACACACACACACACACACACACACACACACACACACACACACACACACAGCCTGAAGCAAGCTGGCTTCTTGCCCAAATAAAAAAATCAAATTAGATTTGCGAGAGGAGCTGAGCTGAGGGAAGGAGAGAGACAATGAGAGGGTATCCCTTAGAGGAGGACCAGTGTGTGTGTGTGTGTGTGTGTGTGTGTGTGTGTGTGGAAGAGAAAAAGAAATGGAGAGATGGTGAGTGAGTGTCTAATGAAGATCTCGAAGAACATTTCAAAGAATAAAACTACAAAAAAAGGGTCCTTAAAAAAGCTGAATACTTCAGTGTAATATTTAAACAGACAAATCATTTTCATCAAGCTTAATTGAATCAGTGCTATTGACTGAATTTGCAGCTTTTTGCTCTGGAAGTCCCCTCAACGGGACCATTTCACATTTACTTGTTTAAAATGTGATTTTGAATCTTTTTTTACTTTCAATACTTTCGTTTTGTGTGGGGGTTTTTTAGTCATTTTGTGTCTTTTTTTGGTCCTTTTGTGTCCTTTTTTTAGTAATTTTGTGTCTTTTTTTAGTAATTTTGTGTCTTTTTTTGTCCTTTTGCGTCCTTTTTTAGTAATTTTGTGTCTTTTTTGGTCATTTTGTGTCTATTTTTGGTCCTTTTGTGTCTTTTTGGTCATTTTGTGTCTTTTTTTGGTCCTTGTATGTCTCTTTTATCATTTTGTGTCTTTTTTTAGTAATTTTGTGTCTTTTTTTGTCCTTTTGCGTCCTTTTTTAGTAATTTTGTGTCTTTTTTGGTCATTTTGTGTCTTTTTTTGGTCCTTTTGTGTCTTTTTTGGTCATTTTGTGTCTTTTTCAGTAATTTTGTTTCTTTTTTTATCATTTTGTGTCTTTTTTTGTCCATTTTGTGTCTTTTTTAGTCCTTTAGTCCAACATAAAATGTGATTTTGAATCTTTCTTTTACTTTCAAAACACTATCATGCTCAATAAAGACTTTTAAAGGTTGCAAATGTGACCAAAGGTGTCAAATCTACCATATAAGACGGTTCCATCCAGTTCTATCATTTGATACTAAATCTATTTGAGCTTGTCTCCAGTTTTACTTGGTATATCATCATCAAACTGAAACTGGCCTCATGGAGTTTACAGCCAGAACTTTAGAGGTAAATTTACAGTAGGGCTCCACGCTGCTTTGTTTTCTAGTCTGATGGAGGCAACAAGTCTGGATTATTTGGAGCTGTTGGACACTCCACAGGGTTAAATAAAACATTCTTATGTCACATGATGCCAGGATGTCCTCGCTGTTTCAGAAGTTAGCAGAAAAAATCCAATATATTTTACTATATATGACTTCAAGTTAGAGTTACAGTCACTGCCATGTCTTCAGTCATTTCCCACATTTCAAGTTACTTCCATCTCACACATTAAAAAAAAACATTTATTCTAGGAGTGTTGCATTTAGTTCTTGTTCTTTGATGAACTTCAGCTTGTAGAATATTTGAAAGCTGCTAAATTTGCAGAAAGAAGATTTTGCTCTTTGGTTTTTTTCTTCTTCTGCTTTTCGCGTTTCCTCTCTTTTGAGTGAACAGAACACCAAAACCTGACGTTTGTGAATTGCAAATTACCATTCAGCAACCGAAGATGTTTGAAGGAATGCATTTTCAAAGCCTTTTATATTCCTGCGTGTGTCTGAGCTGACCTCCTGCTCTCCCTCTGTACCTCTAAAAGCCTTTAGAAATCTCTCTCTTTAGTCTGGATTGTCACATTTCACAGTGTGAGAGCTTCTCCTCTGTGTTTTAATGATAGGTGTTAACAAAACCAAACAAAGAAACCTAACTTTTCCCTCACCTTTTCTGCCCATTGTGTATTTTAACCAAATGTTTTTGCTCTTAATGAGACAGAAAAAGGTTTTTTAAAAAGTCGAACTAAACTCTTTCCCTCCGGTTCCCCCCGGATCAACTTTTCCATTAAAGAAGAGACACGACATGACTGCAAATGTGGAAACATTAAAAAGATAATTTATTCCCAAAGTCACTATTTAAGTAAAATGTCTGACTGCTGATCCAGAAGCTTTCCATTTCATTTAAAATACATTATGCAAATGACAAAAGCTCATCAGTGATGTTGAAGAAGACGGATCGTCCATCAGGGGCTGAAAGTCTGTTTGTCTCTTTGACGTGATTCACCAAAACATTTGACAGTTTGATTTTCAGGTTAATGTATAGAATTGTTGAGATGTGTGATCTGTCACAAACACACACACACACACACACACACACACTTGTACTTCTATCCTTGTGAGGACCCTCATTGGAATAGTGAATTCCCAGCGCCTTACCCTAACCCTTAACCCAGGGGTCTCAAACTCAAATTACCTGGGGGCCGCTGGAGGCAGTGTAAAA
Source organism: Centropristis striata (assembly GCF_030273125.1). Lineage (NCBI taxonomy): Eukaryota > Metazoa > Chordata > Actinopteri > Perciformes > Serranidae > Centropristis > Centropristis striata. The sequence goes on along the minus strand of NC_081519.1, from coordinate 3,714,734 downwards.
ATGACCAAAAAAAGACACAAAATGACCAAAAACTACACCAAAAAAGAGAGAAAATTACAAAAAAGGACACAAAATGACTTAAAAAAGACAATATGACCCAAAAAAAGACACAAAATTACTTTAAAAAGACAAAAAAAGGACCAAAAACTACTCAGAATTACCAAATGAGACACACAATTGTTAAAAAAAAAGACACAAAATGACCAAAAAAAGACACAAAATGACCAAAAAAAGACACAAAAATATTTTTAAAAAATGACTCAAAATTATTAAAAAAGACACACAACCATTAAATAAAGACACAAAATTACCACAAAATGGCACAAAAAAGACACAAAATGTCAGAAAAAAAGACACAAAATTACTAAAAAAGACACAAAATTATTTCAAAAAGACACAAAATTACCAAAAAAAGTAATTAAAGGGACCTTCCACACACAACACGGTAAAGTGCCATTCATATAAAACTGACATTAAACTTTCATATCAAGGTGGGGGCCACAAAATATCGCCACGAGGGCCACAATTGGCCCACGGGCCGCGAGTTTGAGACCCATGATGTAGACGTTCCTATGGGGCTTCTAATTCCTCATAAAACGCACAAACTCAGCTACACAAACTGGGTTCACAACCGTGTAGTCAGAAAGCACACATACACACACACACACATTCATCCAGACTATAGGCATTGTGTACACAATTTTACACACACACACACACACACACACACACACACACACACACCCTTCACCTGTCAGTAGCTTTGACACTCCCAGCTGTAATAACTCCCTCCTCACACATCAAAGACTGACATAACCCCAGGACGCCACGAGAGAAGTTTGGGTTTTTCTGTGTGTGTGTGTGTGTGTGTGTGTGTGTGTGTGTGTGTGTGTGTGTGTGTGTTTGTGTGTGTGTGTGTTTGTAAAGGCCTTAACAGCCACATATTTTGAGTTTCTGTTGCATGCCTGCAGATAAATGTGAGAAGTGAAAAACCAACCAAATATACAACCGTGTGTGTGTGTGTGTGTGTGTGTGTGTGTGTGTGTGTGTGAGAACTAATACTTTGTTCCATAATAACTTTGACTCCAAACCTTTCTCTGTCTTACTTTCAAAGGATCAAAGGATGTCGGCTGTGCCCTCCCTGCGGAGCGCTCGCTAATTTAGCTAGCAGCTTATAGATCGCCGTACAAAACACACACACACACACACACACACACACACACACACACACACACACAGATAAATAAAGTGACAAATCTTTCAGAAAAAAATACACAAAACTATATTACTTAAAAAAGAAACAAAATGACCAAAAAGACACAAAATGACAGAAAAAAATAAATTACTTAAAAAAGAAACAAAATGACCAAAAAAGAAACACAAAATTATTTTTAAAAAAGACAAAAATTGACCAAAAAAGGACAAAATTACTAAAAGATCCACACACGCATACATGCACACACACACACACACACACACACACACACACACACACACACACAAAATTACTAAAAAAAAGACACAAAATGAAGAAAAGAATTACCAAAAAAGACACAAAAAAGACACAAAATGAGCAAAAAATACACAGAATTACCAAAAAAGACACAATATTACTAAACAAAGACACAAAATGACCCAAAAAGACACAAAATGACAGAAAAAAAAATAAATTACTTAAAAAAGGAACACAAAATGATTGAAAAAAAGACACAAAATGACCAAAAAACCACAAAATGACTAAAACAGACACACACACACACGGTAAATGAAGTGACAAGTCTCTCAGAAGAGCTGTTTGGATGTTGTGATGTGATGGAAAATATTTGGAGAGTCTGTGTTCACTCTTGACTAAAGACTCTCTGTGTTTGCAGCACATTCCTTCACCAACACTTTCTTTTTTTCTTTTTTTTTTTTTTTTTTAAATGGCAGTGCCCTGTTGGTATTCTTCACACAGCAGAAAACGCTGCTACCTCTGCTGTGGTCAAGACCACCTGAGTTCATATCTGAACAGTTTCAAGGTTGAGTAAACACCGAGTCCAAACAGGCTCTCAGTCAACACCAGACCAATAAAACCCAACAGCCTCCTTTTAATATTAAAATACCTTCTGTCTTATTTTTATTTAGAAGATTTCAATGTAATGCCTCTTTACAGTCTTGTAGATTTAACCCTTTGATGCACAACATATTGACCCTCTTCTAATGCACAACACGGGTCTAAAATGACCCTCATTCATTCCCTTCATGTTATTTAATGCTGCTGTGTGTTTCTGTGCTCTATCTTTTGATATCAATTTATTTCATGATTGAATATTCCAAGTACTCTTTAAATATCTTGTTTTTGATAACAACAGATCATTATTTCCATTTTGCCTCTCATAGTTCATGAAGAAAAAAAGTTTTTGTATTATTATGTAACAAGGCTAACATATAATATAAAATTGTACAGAAATATTGCAAAATGGTTAGTTATTTAGTTTTGATTTCTTGTATTATAATTTCCCAAAATCTGTATATATAGTTCTTACCTGACATGTTATCCTCTTTAGTCTGCTTGTGCTTGTGTTTCATTAAGCTCCTGTAATCCACGTCATTTTTGTGTGTCCGTTTACTGTATATATATTGGGTCCTCGCGCGTACCTCTGCCCGTTTGTGGCTGTTGATGGCAGAGGTAAGCTGCATTTCTTTCCTGTGTATGTCCGTTAATTGACCGTTATGCTTAAATGTTGTTTTAAATGTCAAAATCTGTAATATACTTTTGTACATTTGTGTAGGAGCTGAAGTTGAGGGCAGGACTAACTGGAAATTGTTTATTTCAATTGTATCTGTCAGGCTGTGAGAATAAACGGAGATCGCCTCCAAAAGGAAAACTGGTCTGAGCGTCAATTTTACACAACGCAGAGTAGCCTCCACCGGTTACAATTACATAGTTAACTACTTGGCTAAGTAACTTGCTAAGCTAACTACTCAGCCAAGAAGTTAGCTAAGTGTTTACCTTAACAAGCTACTTAGCTAAATACTTAGCAAAGAAGTTAGCTTAGTAGTTAGCTTAGTAAGCTACTTAGCCAAGAAGATAGCTAAGTGTTTAGCTTAACAAGCTACTTAGCTAAATACTTAGCCAAGAAGTTAGCTTAGTAAGCTACTTAGCCAAGAAGTTAGCTTAGTAGTTAGCTTAGCACAAAATGACAAAAAAAGAGACAAAATGACAAAAAAAAACACCAAAATGACAAAAAAACCCCACAACAACAGACACAGAATGAACAAAATAGACACAAAAAGACACAAAAAAGACACAAAATGACCAAAAAAGACACAGAAGACACAAAATGACAAAAAAACCCACATCAACAGACACAGATAACCAAAAAAGACATAAAAAAAGACATAAAATGACAAAAAAAGACACAGAAGACACAAAATGACAACAAAGAGACAAAATGAGAAAAAAACACACCATAATGACAAAAGAAAACACAACAAAAGACACAACAGGCACAAAAAAGACACAAAAAAGACATAAAAAGGTTTTCAAAAATGGACAAAAATAGTCCAAGACTCCATAGAGTGAAGATCGATCAATAATCGTCACCAGCTGACCTGAATCTGATAATTCCTGCTGCGTGTCCTCATGTTGTGGTGACTTTACTTCCTACTGAGGACTGAAGCAGTCGCCTCAGTCATTAAAATGTGGCCTTTGCTGTGTGAGTGCCACAGTATACTTGTGAAGCTTCATAAAAATGTAATAACTTACAATCTGGAACTCTGCAGGAAACCCTGCAGTTGTGTGCAACAAAGCGTGCAACAGCTAACTGTAGGAGAAACAAATGAAAGCTGTGAGTTTCCAAAATATATTGGATTGCATTTGGAACGCCTGAAGCATATAAATGGACCAACAGTGTGCTTTGAGAAGTTTCTCTGGACATTTGGGGTTTCCAGCTGGATTTGTTGTTACTGACAAAAATCCACACTGACCACACCTGCTATAAAATAAACTTTATTTATAAATATATTCATGCTTTACTTCTTTACAGTTAACTCTCAGGTCCATTCTTACAACACAAGACACTCTGATAAACTCCATCTACGACACAGACTCAGTTTTATTTTGCTTTCAGAGGCTCCATACATCAGGAATTATCATATTCATGTAGTTATATTACTTCATCCCTCAATCATTTTAAGTCAAGACTCAAACCTGTTAAATCACGACTCTTAATAGTTTCTTTCCCAGTATAGTTTTCATTGGATCATTATCTCTCATACATGCTCATACACTCAAATACAATTATTTAAGTTGAAATTATGAGATAAAAATGTCCAAATTATGAGATAGAAAGTCAAAATTATCAGATAAAAAGTCAAAATTATCAGATAAAAAGTCAAAATTTATTTCCCAGTATAGTTGTCGTTGGATCATTATCTGAAAAGTCAAAATTATGAGATAAAAAGTCAAAAATATAAGATAAAAAGTCAAAATAATGAGATAAAGTCAAAATTATGAAATAAAAAGTCAAAATTATGATATAGAAGTCGAAATTATGAGATAAAAAGTCAAAATTATGATATAGAAGTCGAAATTATGAGATAAAAAGTCAAAATGATGAGATAAAAAGTCAAAACTATCTGATAAAAAGTCAAATTATGAGATAAAAAGTCAAATATATGAGACGAAAAATCAAAATTTTATTTTCCAGTATAGTTGTCATTGGATCATTATCTTTTATACATGCTCATACACTCTTTATACACGCTCAGCAATCTCTTATTGCTCACTCAAATATAATTATTTACCTTTATATACACCCATGTTTTTGGGGGGTTTTTTATAGGTTATTTTGGTCATTTTGTGTCTTTTTTAGTCATTTTGTGTCTTTTTTTGGTCATTTTGTGTCTTTTTTGGTCATTTTGTGTCTTTTTTGGTCATTTTGTGTCTTTTTTTGGTCATTTTGTGTCTTTTTTGGTCATTTTGTGTCTTTTTTTGGTCATTTTGTGTCTTTTTTGGTCATTTTGTGTCTTTTTTAGTCCCTCACACAAAATGTGATTTTGAATCTTTTTTTTTACTTCCAAAACACCATCATGCTCAATAAAGAATTAGTAGTACCCATTAGTAATTCATGCCAATCAAGCCGTGTATAAAGAGTTTGTTGAGAGCAGTTTTAAGTTGACTTGGCTGTGCACATCAGTCAGAACTGTTTCACAGCCACTTCAAATATCAATCAGTTCCCATTAATGCAGCCAGCCTCCATATTTACCAGATTGCTCTGCAGTTATTCAAACTGACACAGTCCATATGAGTGACTGATTGAGGGTGTCCTTCATATTTTTTACCTTGTCGCTTTGTGATGAGAAAAACTCTTAACCCTGCTGTCTCATTACTGGAGACTGTAATCAATCTGAGAGCAGAAAACAGTACGAGTCGTCTGGAAAAGGAAAAAAAAAAAAAAGAAAAATCAAAGAATCAATCGGATGGAAGCAACTTTTAAAACCTTTTCTTTTAAAGTGGGTTTTTTTTTTATCCAGGAAAGTTAATGCAGCAAAATAAAGTCATGATGGAACATTTTGGGGCAAAGTGCAGGAGAACCTTTGGGGAAACTAAATTACTTAAACAACTATATATATATAAATAATTCATGGTTATTCCCTATGGGATAAAAGCAATAAACCTAATTGATTCCCAGAGGAAAACATGGTTCATTACAGCCGACACAGTGGACACAGAACAAAAGGATTTAGGATTAATATCAATATACTAAATGTTCACAGCCACACATGGTTACAGGCCTGTAAGAGTAGTGAAATTTGTTTTACTCACACAAATGAATAGAAATAAATACTTTAAAGGGCCAACAAGATATGAAAGTTTAATGTGAGTTTTATATGAATGGCACTTTACTGTGTTGTGTGTGAAAGATCTCTTCAATTACTTTTTTTGGTAATTTTGTGTCTTTTTGTGTCCTTTTGTGTCTTTTTTAAATAATTGTATGTCGTTTTTTGGTAGTTTTGTATCATTTTTGTGTCATTTTTGTGTCTTTGGGTGATTTTGTGTGTTTTAAAAAAAAATGTGTGTGTTTTTTGTTCATTTTGTGTCTTTTTTTGTAATTTTGTATCTTTTTTTTGTTCATTTTGTGTCTTTTTTTTGTAATTTTGTGTCTTTTTTCTGTAATTTTGTTTATTTTTTAAGTAATTTAGTTTTTTTGGTCATTTTGTGTCTTTTTTGGTCATTTTGTGTCTTTTTAGTAGTTTTGTATCTTTTTTTCTGTCATTTTGTGTCTTTTTTTAAGTAATTTAGTTTGTTTTCTATCATTTTGTGTCTTTTTTTGTAATTCTGTGTCTTTTTATTGTCATTTTGAGGGAATTTGAGTTTGAGACCCTTGTTCTAGAGGTTTCTGTGGATGTTTTGATGCTGATTTCCACTGAAAACTTTTATTTTTTATTTATCTGTATGTAGTAGATTCTCTACTTGGTTCATGATGTGGATCTCTATCGAGCTATAAATAAAAAACATTCAGATTGAGACAGTCTTGGAAGTTTTGTCAGTACAATAAAAGAGACAGCATGACGGTCCCGTCGTGTTTTAGACTTTTCTTTCTCTTCAGACTGAGACTCTGACTGACTGAGTGGCTGAGTCTCCTTGGAGCAAAGCTTTTTTCTGGGTTACACAGACAGTCATTTTGTGTCTTTTTGGAGTCATTTTAGTGTCTTTTTTAATAATTTTTTGTCTTTTTGGGTAATTGTGTGTATTTTTTGGGTCATTTAGTGTCTTTTTTAATAATTTGTGTCTTTTTTTGGTAATTGTGTGTATTTTTTGGGTCACTTAGTGTCTTTTTTAATAATTTGTGTCTTTTTTTGGTAATTGTGTGTATTTTCTGGGTCATTTAGTGTCTTTTTTGGTCATTTTGTGTCTTTTTTTGGTCATTTTTTGGTCATTTTGTGTCTTTTTATTGTAATGTAGTTTTTTTCTGTCATTTTGTGTCTTTTTTGGTCATTTCGTGTCTTTTTTTATGGTCATTTTGTGTCTTTTTTTGTAATTTTGTGTCTTTTTATGGTCATTTTGAGGTAATTTGAGTGTGAGACCCCTGTTCTAGAGGTTTCTGTGGATGTTTTGATGCTGATTCCACTGAAAACTTTTATTTTGAATTCACCACCGTTCATGATGTGGATCTCTATCGAGCTATAAATAAAAAACATTCAGATTGAGACAGTCTTGGAAGTTTTGTCAGTAGAATAAAAGAGACAGCATGACGGTCCCGTCGTGTTTTAGACTTTTCTTTCTTCAGACTGAGACTCTGACTGACTGAGTGGCTGAGTCTCCTTGGAGCAAAGCTTTTCTGGGTTACAGAGACAGTGAGGGATTAGGTTTCCCTGGTGCCAAGACGTTAAAATCCCCGTTGTTATTAATAAACCTCTGAAACCCACGGGGCACCACCAGTCCCCCACCCCCCCCTGCTGCCTGTTCTCCTATAATTGACTCATTAATTGACTCATTTAAATCTGTCTAATTATTTAATCAATTAAATTCAATTTAGCTGATTGCACACTTCCCATTTAGAATCAAGTGCAGGGTCTTGAGAGGGAGTGGAGGTGAAGAAAGAGAGGAAGAGAACTGAGGAATAAATGTGTTTCGTGGTAATAACCGCTAATGCGCGGGCTAATTACTGGAGTAAATTGATCATTTTGTCTTAATTGATTTAAGCTTGTTAAAAGGGCACGGTGCCAGCTTCGTTAGTGTGCCGTGAGCACTTTATCTGGATGACATTAATTGGAGGTGAATGGTCTCATTTCGTGTCTTTCTCCGCACTAACTAGGCCTGCAAGACATCCATCACAACTTAAAGACACGTACTGTAAAACTGCAATGGAAAGAAATCTGGTGGTGTTTTTACACTGAAAGGCTCGGGGAGAAATTCACTTTTATTCATCTAAAAATAGAAAAACCTCATGAAGTTCATTGGTGCAGGATAAAAAATACAATATACTATATGTGTGTCATATAAAGATGTTGTTACACTAGAGCAGGGATGGGCAACAGGAGGCCCGGGGGCCCCATACGGCCCGCACCCTCATTTGAAGTGGCCCTCAGTACGACTATGTGTATTTGAGCATGAAATCTTAAAAGTGCAGTGTAAAAATGCGCAAAATTACTTCTTGCAATTAATGTTGGTCTGCTGTTCTTGCACTGAAAAAAAAAAATCACAGTAAGTGGTTATTTTGTGTTTGCTTCAAAACTTTTTGTATTCATATTTATACTGTTATACATGCATTTGAGCAAGAAATATGTTAAGTTACTGCACTGTAAACAAATAGACACAAAATGACCAAAAAAAGACACAAAATGAACAAAAAACCCACAAAATGAACAAAAAAAGACACAAAATAGACACAAAATGACCAAAAAAGACACAAAATGAACAAAAAAGGACACAAAAAGACAAAAGCACGCCAATGGTACCCTATGGAGAGGCTAGAGTGATGACATCATCAAAAAAGACACAAAATGACCAAAAAAAACACACACAAAATGACCAAAAAAGACACAAAATAGACACAAAATGACCAAAAAAGACACAAAATGAACAAAAAAAGACACAAAAAGAATGAAAAAGACACAAAAAAGACACAAAATGAATGAACTGCAGTTTAAAAATGCACAAAATTACTTCTTGCAATTAATGTTGGTCTGCTGTTCTTGCACTTAAAATAAAATAAATCACAGTAAGTGGTTATTTTTTATTTGCTTCAAACCTTTTGTATTATACTGTTTTACATGCATTTGAAATGACCAAAAAACCATGACAAATGACCAAAAAAAGACACAAAATGACTTAGAAAGACATGTAAAAACATGAAAAGGATTAAAAAAATGGACAAAATAGCCCAATAAGACTCCATAGAGTTAAACTATTATATTCTGGGTTCCTTTTGTGTACAATGAGATATTGTTTGAACAAAAAAGAGGTTAGAATTGTTCCATTGTTCATTGTTATAAATTGTTCATTTTATTATTAATTTGACAGAACCACGACAGGTAGAACGATAATAACCGTAGAATCAAATAAAATCGTATCGATTTGGATCAAATCAGTTTGAAATAAAGTATATGGTTTTTTAATCCTGTGTATCTAGATAAGAATCGTTTATCACAGAGAGATGTGCAAATATAAGACAATTTTCACACAAATTTAAACTACAGATTGACATTAAAACAAAGCAGTTTTCTGGGCTGTTTCTCTCCAGTGAGCTCTGTGAATTATTCAGAGAATCCAGGACATTACTCTGGAAGACATGCTGCTGTTGAGTTTTTCAAATACATTTTTTCAGTGCTATGAAAACCAAAAACAAACTCCTATTCAACCTATTTTCACACAGAATAAAACTGTGAAAAAAATCTATCTGCAGGGCTACTAACCACACTGTAATGAAAAAAAAACCCAGTTGTTTTTACGGTAAAAAACCAGCTGCTGTGGTTGCCAGAACTTTACCGTAATAAATACGGTGCAACTTTTTAAAAATATTACGGTAAAATTATATTAGCACTGTTGATTTCACATTTAAGATTGCCATTTTATTCCATATTGTACAGTAAAAAATATGTTTTTCCATCAAATTAAACGCTGTTCTGCCATATAATTGACAAGAAAATACTTTATAAATGCCACATAAATTAAATATTTTACCATTAAATATTACAGTATATTTTTGTTGGAGATATGTTTAGTACATTTTAACAGTTAGAAAAAGTAATTTTACAAAAAGTAAACGCAAAAATGATGGCTTGTATATTTATTACAGTATATGTCAGACACAAAATGACTAAAAAAGACACAAAATGACCAAAAATACCCACAAAATGATAATAAAAGACACAAAATGATTAAAAAAGACACAAAATGATTAAAAAAAGACACAAAATGACTAAAAAAATGACCAAAAAAAAGACACAAAACGACTAAAAAGACACTTACAGATGGCTTGTATATATATTAAAGTATATTTTTGCTACAAACACAGTGCCAGTGTATTTTACAGTGGAGTAATGTATTTAAAATGAAATAAAATACTGTTTTGGCTGATATATACATTTACATTGTTTCATTGTAACTGAAACTGAATTGACCCATTTATCATTTTACAGTCTTTTACTGTCATTGTTTAGGAGTTTTTCACCGTACAGACATTTTTTACAGTATGTCCACGACACAACTGTTCATGTTGCTGTTGAGTTTTTCAAATCGATTTTTTCAGTGCTATGAAAACCAGAAATAAACTCCTATTCAACCTATTTTCACACAGAATAAAACTGTGAAAAAATGTATCTGCAGGACTCGATATGAAGAAAAGAACTTTCTGTCTTTCTGTGATATGTGTTAATTGACCTTTGGGGGAGATCATCCCAAACCACTTCTCAGAGCTTAAATATAGTCTCCTCTCCTAAAGCAAAAAAAAAAAGAGTTATTGCAAATGCTCCTGTCATAAAACACCAACACTGCAAAAAAAGTTGTTTAGTCTAAAAACCAGATAAAACAGTAAATCTGAGGGAAATGATCTTGCTGCATGGACAGATAATTTACCTTGACAAGATTTCTTAAATTAAGATTGTTAAATCTAGAAATAAGCATGTTGAACACTGAAAATAAGAAATTTACTACTAACACTTCTAAATCTAAAGATTGTTTTTATCTTGGTAAGAAACAAATAATCATCAGGTCACTCTGCTCGGACCAGTTCATCACTGCTGGCAGCTTTAATTTATCTCTTTAGTACATTTTTTTTGTCTTATTTGGTCATTTTGTGACCAAAAGAAGATGTAAAAAGACATAAAATGACCCAAAAAAAGACAAAAAAGACACAAAAAGAGATAAAAACACAAAAAAATAGACAAAACGTTTTTATTTTGTCTTGGTCAGAAACTAATAATCATCAGGTCACTCTGCTCGGGCCAGTTCATCACTGCTGGCAGCTTTAATTTATCTCGTTTTAAGAGTTAATTTCATCATTCTGTCTTTTTAATGGTCATTTTTACGTTTATTTTTGGTCAGTTTGTGTCTTTTTTGTTCATTTCATGTGTTTTTTGGTCAATTTGTGTCTTTTTAGTGGCCACTTTTACATCTATTTTTGGTAATTTTGTGTCTTTTTTGATAATTTTATGTCTTTTTTGGTCAGTTTGTGCCTTTTTTTAGTCAATTTGTGTATTTGTTTTTGACATTTTTACATCTACAGTCATGGAAACATTCTTGATAATAACCAAAATCATTATGAATAAAACCAAGTTAAATGTCTAGATATCAGCTCTTAAGTTAAACTCTTTCCAGCTATATTTTCAGCTTATTATCATTATATTTGTCCAAACAAATGAACCTTTAGATGCACCAGCCATTAAAATGAACAACCACATCCCAAACCATATAGTCTCCTCTCCTAGAGAAAAAAAAAAAAGAGTTCTCTTCTTGTGCCTTTTTTTGTTGTCATTTTACGTCTTTTGTGTCTTTTTTTGGTGTTTTTTTGGGGTGTTTTTTTGGTGTTTTTATGTCTTTTTTGTGATTTTATGTCTTTTTGTGTCTTTTTTTGGTCATTTCATGTGTTTTTACATCTTCTTTTAGTCACAAAAGTACCAAAAAAAAACAAAAAATGTACAAAAGAGATAAAGATCAAAGCTGCCAGCAGCGATGAACTGGCCCGAGCAGAGTGACCTGACAATTATTAGTTTCTTACCAGGATAAAATAAAAACATTTTGTGTATTTTTTTGTGTTTTTATCTCTTTTTGTGTCTTTTTGTCTTTTTGTGTCTTTTTTAAAAATAATTGTATGTCTTTTTTGTCTTTTTTGATCAATTTGTGTCTTTTTTGGTCAATTTGTGTCTTTTTTGGTCAATTTGTGTATTTTTTTTTTGACATTTTTACATCTACAGTCATGGAAACATTCTTGATAATAACCAAAATCATTATGAATAAAACCAAGTTAAATGTCTAGATATCAGCTCTTAAGTTAAACTCTTTCCAGCTATATTTTCAGCTTATTATCATTATATTTGTCCAAACAAATGAACCTTTAGATGCACCAGGCATTAAATGAACAACCACATCCCAAACCTTATAGTCTCCTCTCCTATAGCAAAATAAAAATAGCTCACAACTGAACACGAGTGAAGACATCAACCAGTTTGCCTGCACAGTTATTGCAAATCCTCCTGTCATAAAACACCAACTGACACATGACAGCAAAGTTTATTATGAAGAGTAGTTTCCGGGAGAAATGCAATGAAGTGAATATCTCCGTATATCCTCCAGTGGGGAGCCCTGATTGGGCCCTCTTGGGGAAAACGGAGCTTTTGTTCCACATCTACTTGGAAATTCTCTGCAGCAGGTCCGGTGGAAAGCTATTTTAGAGAGCACTTAGGATTAGATTGGTCCTATGGTGGCAGTCAACCTATTTTCTCACAAAAGGGGACGAGGGAGGAAAGTACTGTTTTCAAAAAGTTTCAGGGAACCTTTTTTTTTTTTTTTTTTTCTGTGACTGCTACAGCAGCATCTGGTCCAGATTCTCTGTCAGATTGCCATCCTTCCATTTAGCTTTACCATTTATTTCCAGAAATGGATCTTTTGGGGGGGAAAAAGAATGTGTGATATAGAGAAAAAAAAGAGAGAAAAGAGAGACAGAGAGGAGAGAATTGCAGGTTTTCACACTGAAGATGATGACACTGCGAAAGGCTCAAGTCAACTGTGTGTGTGTGTGTGTGTGTGTGTGTGTGTGTGTATGTGTGTGTGTGTGTGTGTGTGTGTATCACACTGCCCATCCAGCCATGGAATGTCAGATACAGAAGAAGATATGACTCTGCAGGGAATGGCTGCTACCTAGTGTGTGTGTGTGTGTGTGTGTGTGTGTGTGTGTGTGTGTGTGTGTGTGTGTGTGTGTGTGCTGTAGGATATTGCACTGCAGGGGACAATCCTACACTTCAGTATCTATCATTAAATCCTCCGTGAGTCTCTACACACACAAACACATTCATGCACACACACCCTTTCACACACAGTCCTCCTTTTAAACTTTCATAGTCTATGCTGAAGGGTAGAAACTTTCGCCCTGAACTCAAAAAAAAGAAAAGTTTGCAGAAGAAAGTTCTTGGAAAGGCAGAAACTTGCTTGGAGTTCTTTTGCAGACCTCTGCCATTACTTTACACTTTCAGATTATTTGTAAGGAGATTTATTGTGCATTAAGGGAAATAAGGCATGGGCAACATTGCACTGTAAAAAAGAAAAGGTGTGTGTAAGAATAAGATAAAAACAGTAAATCTGAAGGGAATTATCGTGCTGCATGGACAGATAATTTACCTTGAGAAGATTTTTTTTTTAAATTAAGATTGTTAAATCTAGAAATAAGCATGTTGAACACTTAAAATGAGAAATTAACTCTTAAAACAAGATAAATTAAAGCTGCCAGCAGCGATGAACTGGCCCGAGCAGAGTGACCTGATGATTATTTGTTTCTTACCAAGATAAAATAAAAACTTTTTGTGCATTTTTTTTTGTTTTTATCTCTTTTTGTGTCTTTTTTTGTTGTCATTTTACATCTTTTGTGTCTTTTTTTGGTGTTTTTTTGGTGATTTTTTGTGGGGGTTTTTTGTCTTCTTATGTCTTTTTTGTGATTTTATGTCTTTTTGTGTCTTTTTGTGTCTTTTTGTGTCTTTTTTGTGTCTTTTCTTGGTCATTTTGTGTCTTTTTACATCTTCTTTTGGTCACAAAATGACCAAAAAAAGACAAGAAATGTACAATTATTTGTTTCTTACCAAGATTTAAAAAAAACCTTTAGATTTAGAAGTGTTGGATAATTTATCTTGTCTTAAGAGTTAATTTCTTATTTTAAGTGTTCAACATGCTTATTTCTAGATTTAATAATCTCAATTGAAGAAATCTTGTCAAGGTAAATTATCTGTCCATGCAGCAAGATCATTTCCCTCAGATTTACTGTTTTTATCTGGTTTTTAGACGCTCCTTTTTTTGCAGTAAGAACTAGGAATGATCAGATTTTTAGGAAAGCTATTTTGAGGGAGTGTACGTTGACACAACCAAATAGTTATCAGTCAGAAAAGAAGCTAAATAGAGCCATAATAGAGTGAATTATGCATCCTGCATATACAAGGTCACAGGGTCGAGGACTTGAGCAGCTTTTAGTGCATTCAAACTGATAAAAGACTCAAGTTCTTCAAATTAGGTATGCTCAAAAATGTCAATGGGACACAAAGGAGCAACTCAAGGCTGCAAACATGAAAAATAATAATAGACAGCAAAATCTACTTCACATGGAATATTTATGGAGGCTTCTGAGCTCAGAGGGTTACATGGACTGAAACATGTGAATTTGAATTTGAATTGCTTAAGTTGAATAATTGCATTAAAAAAATGAATTTGAATCACACCATTTAAATTTGTATTGTTCAATTTGAATCATTACATTGAAAAACTGAATCTGAATTGTAATTGGAAATTGAATTTATTAGTTTGGAACCGAACATTGAGCTCTCACATTTCAAATTTAATTTAATTTAAATTTTCTGCGACGAACATCCGGCTAGTTGAGGCAAAGCAATCGAGCGCAGATACACAGAGCGCCTCTTCGGCCAATCAGCACCTCCGTTTTTCTTTTTTTGTAACATTTGTTTCCACCCGGTTGCCATAGCGCCTCTTCGGCCAATCAGCACCTCTGTTGTTTGTTTTTTTTTGTAACATTTGTTGCCACTCGGTTGCTATAGCGCCTCTTCGGCCAATTAGCACATCCGTTTTCTGTGCTCGATTGCTCTGCCTCAACTACTCGGATTTTCGTCAAAGAAAATTTAAATTGAATTTTGCGAACTGAATTTGAATTGTGAGAACTGAATGTTCAGTTCCAAACTAATGAATTAAATCCAAAATTACAATTCAGATTCAGTTTTTCAATGCAATTATCCAAGTTAAGCATTAAAATTCAAATATAAATAATTCAAATTCAGTTTCTGGTGACACATATTTCAGCCCATAAAATTATCTTCATATAAGGAGCTTCAGTATAATGAAAATAAAAGCACGATAAATTCTAATGTGGAAAAATCTTAAAGCTAATAGAAAACAATGTATCTATCAGCATAATTAATGTTCAGATTCAATATTTCCCAAGATATCGGCTCTTTGCATGCTGACAGCATGACATGCTGAGAGTCACAGTTTTGTGTGTTATTTATATATGTAAATACTGACACACAACACACACACACACACACACACACCAATGTGCAAGCACTCAACCCATCGTTTCCTCCAAATTCCTTTGCAGATCCCAAAGGGGTTTGTTCGTTTATTAAATATTAATAGAGCTAAAGAAATTCGCTCATTTGAATATTGACTGGATGTTTGTCATTTACTGTGTGCAGTGACAAAAAAAACAATAATCCTGTTAAATCAACATCAGCCATTTTTCAGAAAATGTAATTTCCTTGGCCTCATTCTCACACACACAAACACAGATACAGATTCACACACACATACACAAACACAGATTCACACACACATACATACACACAGATTCACACACACACACTCTCGGGGGAGCAACTCAACACAGGTATAGAACTTCAATCATGCAACATGACGGGTTCCACAAGGAAACACACACCTCAAATCCCTGCAGGACGGAGCCTGCAGCTATACAACCCAGAGGCTGCTGCGGATTCTGATTCAACTTCTGTGTATTTAAATCCTCAGAGACTCTCACCTGCATCTCTGCATGCTGGTAACAGAAAGGCCTCGTCTACACTACAAAAGATTTCACTGCAAAAAGCTCCAGGACGAGCATCAGGGCTGAATAAACCAATAATATGCTGTGAGTGTTTTTCTTTATTTACCGGCAGGGCGGTGTGTGTGTGTGTGTGTGTGTGTGTGTGTGTGTGTGTGTGTGTGTGTGAAGCCCGCAGAGATTCAACCTGCACACTCCAGCGGAGCAGCTCACGGTGTTGCTCAGGGGCAGCTGTTCAGGGAACACAGCAGATATCAGGGTTCATGTGATCACATCTATGGTTCGGTTACTTTGGATGGAACAGTCACGGAGAAAGTTTACTGAGGTGAATTTACCTCATAGTAACACTTGGATTGTTTATGAGTTTTAACCTGCTGAGAGATTTTGTATTGAGTCAAAATTCATTTTACTGATTGTCATTTTATCTTGGCATGGTAAACATGTATGTCTACTTCTGTGGTTGTAATACTAGTTGATTTTGATTGATTTTTGATTGAGAATTTATTTGAACACAAAATAAAAGACGAACATTTAACAACAAACAAACAACAATAAATACAAGACAACAACACAAAATGAAACAACAACAAGATATATATATGTGTATATCTATCTATCTATAGAGTATAGATAGATAGATAGATAGATAGATAGATAGATAGATAGATAGATAGATATCACCAGGTGAACACAGGCTATTGGAACACATGGAGGGATGGGAGCACCAGGTGAACACACTGTAAAATCTACAGACATTTTTTACAGTACGTCCACGACACAATTATTCATGTTGCTGTTGAGTTTTTCAAATAGATTTTTTCAGTGCTATGAAAACCAGAATTAAACTCCTATTCAACCTATTTTCACTCAGAATAAAACTGTAAAAATGGATCTGCAGGACTGGATACCAGGCGGATATGAAGAAAAGAACTTTCTGTCTTTCTGTGATATGTGTTAATTGACCTTTGGAGGAGATATTTTACTAACCACATCCCAAACCACTGATCAGAGCCGAAATATAGTCTCCTCTCCTAAAGCAAAAAAAAAAAATAGTTCACAACTGAACACGAGTGAAAACATCAACCAGTTTGCCTGCACAGTTATTGCAAATTCTCCTGCCATAAAACACCAACACTGCAAAAAAGGTGTTTAGTCTAAAAACCAGATAAAAACAGCAAATCTGAGGGAAATGATCTTGCTGCATGGACAGATAATTTACCTTGACAAGATTTCTTAAATTAAGATGATTAAATCTAGAAATAAGCATGTTGAACACTTAAAATAAGAAATTAACTCTTAAAACAAGATAAATTATCGGACACAATCGGTAATTAGGGGACACAATCAGACAGATGACAGTGACCTGACAGAGAGGAGAGTTGCTATTTCAAAATAAAACAGGAAATAACAGGACCAGAACACAAAATAAAACACTGCAATGTGACACTTTTGAATGGACTGATAACAACCTACTTGACTAGGTTTTTTCTCCCAAATAAATATCTCTGTATGGAATGCAGCAACAGTGTAGCTTCTGTGGAAGCTCCACCTGTCTGTCACCTTCTACCAGACTGATCAAAGAACAAAACACATATTCAATATTTATAGCTGTGTTGAAGAAAAAAGGTTGAGCTGTGAGCTCTGCTGAGAGGAATGGAAGATAGATATATAGAGGAGGTGATAGAGAGAGGTCGAGCAAGCATGGAGTGGAGGAGGAGCGAACATGACATTGACATAGAGAGAGTAATGCATTATAAACCTGAGAGAATAGCAGTACAGAATGCCCTGAGGGAGGGGAATACACACACACACACACACACACACACACACACACACACACACACACAATAATAGACAGACAAAGATGCATGCATGTACTCACAGAGAATAAAACCACCGCACATTGGGGGAAAAAAAATATCCATGCAAAGCTGAATCTTAAAGTGCATGTATGTTGGTTAAGATTTAAACAACTAAATGACAAATTTGCATCTTTAACACTTATTGTTACATTTTAATTGCTACTACACTGTAAATATATATATATTTTTTTAAATTGTTGTTTTTACGGAAAAAAATTTTTCATTCAGATTTTGCTCTTAAAACCATTATGTTTGATTATTAAATACGGTGCAACTTTTTTTAATATTACGGTACAAAGATATTAGCACTGTTGATTTCACGTTCAAGATTGACATTTTATTCCATTTTTACGGTAAAAAAATATCCATGCAAAGCTGAATCTTAAAGTGCATGTATGTTGGTTAAGATTTGAATAACTAAATGACAAATTTGCATCTCTTTACCCTTATTGTTACATTTTAATTGCTACTACACTGTAAAAAAAACCACAAAAAATGTTGTTTTTACGGTAAAAAAACGGCAGCTGTGGTTGCCAGAACTTTACCGTAATAAATACGGTGCAACTTTTTTTAATATTACGGTAAAAAGATATTAGCACTGTTGATTTCAGGTTTAAGATTGCCATTTTATTCCATATTTTACGGTAAAAAAATATCCACGCATGTATGTTGGTTAAGATTTAAACAACTAAATGACAAATTTGCATCTTTAACAATTATCGTTACATTTTAATTGTTACTACACTGTAAAAAACAAAAAAACAAACTGTTGGCAGCTGTGGTTGCCAGAACTTTACCATAATAAATACGGTGCAACTTTTAAAAATATTACGGTAAAAAGATATTAGCACTGTTGATTTCACGTTTAAGATGCCATTTTATTCCATATTTTACGGTAAAAAAATATCCATGCAAAGCTGTATCTTAAAGTGCATGTATGTTGGTTAAGATTTGAACAACTAAATGACAAATTTGCATCTCTTTACCCTTATTGTTACATTTTAATTGTTACTACACTGTAAATATATATATATATTTTTTTAATTGTTTTTATGGAAAAAAAACGGCAACTGTGGTTGCCAGAACTTTACCGTAATAAATGCGGTGCAACTTTTTTTAATATTACGGTAAAAAGATATTAGCACTGTTGATTTCACGTTTAAGATTGCCATTTTATTCCATATTTTACGGTAAAAAAATATCCATGCAAAGCTGAATCTTAAAGTGCATGTATGTTGGTTAAGATTTAAACAAGTAAATGACAAATTTGCATCTTTAACAATTATCGTTACATTTTAATTGTCACTACACTGTAAAAAAAACAAAAAAACCTGTTGTTTTTACGGTAAAAAAACGGCAGCTGTGGTTGCCAGAACTTTACCGTAATAAATACGGTTCTAAATATCACTGCCCCTTGCAGCTAAAAATATTTAAACACAAAAAAACCTTCTTTCTCTTGCACAGACATGTGTCCACAAACACACACACATCACACACACACACACACACACACGGTAGAAGGGCTCCACTGAGGCTGCCAGGTGGACCCTTGCCTGAGAGTTCACATCTAGTTCAGGTGATGTATCAGAGTAATTACACACATGACACACACACACACACACACACACACACACACACACACACACACACACACACACAGCTCATGTGATGCATCTTAGTGATTAGATGTACCACTGGGCCCAGAAGTGTTTCTCTTTCTTTCTTCCTCCCATCTCTTACTTTCTCTCTCTCTCTCTCTCTCTCTCTCACACACACACACACACACACACACACACACACACACAACACAGAGAATTCCCTACCAAGGTTATAATAGTTTTGAATTTTTCATTAGTTTTAGTTTTAATTTTGTTGTGATTTTTTGTTTTGAAATTCAATTAATTTTAATTAGTTTTCGGAGTGAGTTTGCTAGTTTTAGTTTAGTTTTTATTAGTTTTAGTTTTTTGTAATGGGGTATTTGTTGATCATCTGCATTATGTATGAAAAAAGTTGACAAAGACGAAAACGAAGGACATTTTCACTATAATTTTAGTTCGTTTTGTAACCACACAATACAGTTTCAGTTAATTATCATTATCATGTAACCTTTAACCCTTAAAACAAAGTCTGAAATCTCAAAAAAGCCTTTAAAGAAGTGAGGACCGGTCGAAATGTCCTCACTTTGAAAAAATGTCCTCACTCTGTTGGTTAGAGACGTGTTCCGGTCCTCACTATGTAGGAAGTACTAGAACACACACACACACAGTGACTTCACATGAAGCATCAGTGTAATTACTTCAAACTCAGTTAGGTTTCACACAAACACACACACACAAATACATTTTTGGTGAAGTTAGAGTTATTATATCTTTGCACACACACACACACACACACACACACACACACACACAGTTCAAATATGGACGCAATTACTCCTAACTTTGCTCCCATTGGTCACAGGTGTTGCCTCCAAATGAGTGTAAATGAAAGCCATTAATCGTTGCTGGAGGCGAAGCTGAAAGAGAGTGATTAGCAGCAACACAGTGGGCACTCGGCAACAGAAAAATGACTGCAGGTAGGAGATGGATGATGGATGGAAGGAAGGATGGATGGATGGATAGAGTAAGGAAGGAAAGGTTGCACGCATAAATTTAACTTATGCAAGCAACTGGACAGATTTGTTATAGATTTATGGATGTGTTGAAGGCTGAACAGGACTTTCTGACTCAATATACATGGTTAGATTCTATGCAAATGGATGAATGTTTCACTCTTTGTTGTAGTAATACAACCCTCTGATAAAGGGAAATGAATCAGACAGCAGGCAGAAATCCTCAAAAAATACCTCATTTTTTGTAAATGTGTGTGGTTATGAATAATTAATTGCTGGGATCTAGGAACTCATTTTTCAAATTATATCATGGGCCTTCTGTCCCACAACCAAAAGCTGGGCACCTCCTACCTTATGTAGGCTAAGTTGGTGTTTTATTTTGTTTTCTGGTCTTGTCATTTCCTGTTTTATTTTGAAATAGTAACTCTCCTCTCTTTTCAGGTCACTTGCCCTTCCCCGTGTGTCATCTGTCTGATTGTCTCCCATAATCACAGATTGTGTTCACCTGGTGCTCCCTTCCCTCCATGTGTTCTAATAGTCTGTGTTCACCTGGTGCTCCCTTCCCTCCATGTGTTCCAATAGTCTGTGTTCACCTGGTGCTCCCTTCCCTCCATGTGTTCCAATAGTCTGTGTTCACCTGGTGCTCCCTTCCCTCCATGTGTTCTATAGTCTGTGTTCACCTGGTGCTCCCTTCCCTCCATGTTTTCCAATAGTCTGTGTTCACCTGGTGCTCCCTTCCCTCCATGTGTTCCAATAGTATGTGTTCACCTGGTGCTCCCTTCCCTCCATGTGTTCCAATAGTCTGTGTTCACCTGGTGCTCCCTTCCCTCCATCTGTTCCAATAGTCTGTGTTCACCTGGTGCTCCCTTCCCTCCATGTGTTCTATAGTCTGTGTTCACCTGGTGCTCCCTTCCCTCCATGTTTTCCAATAGTCTGTGTTCACCTGGTGCTCCCTTCCCTCCATGTGTTCCAATAGTATGTGTTCACCTGGTGCTCCCTTCCCTCCATGTGTTCTAATAGTCTGTGTTCACCTGGTGCTCCCTTCCCTCCATGTGTTCCAATAGTCTGTGTTCACCTGGTGCTCCCTTCCCTCCATGTGTTCCAATAGTCTGTTTTCACCTGGTGCTCCCTGCCCTCCATGTGTTCTAATAGTCTGTGTTCACCTGGTGCTCCCTTCCCTCCATGTGTTCCTATAGTCTGTGTTCACCTGGTGCTCCCTTCCCTCCATGTGTTCCTATAGTCTGTGTTCACCTGGTGCTCCCTTCCCTCCATGTGTTCCAATAGTCTGTGTTCACCTGGTGCTCCCTTCCCTCCATGTGTTCCAATAGTCTGTGTTCACCTGGTGCTCCCTTCCCTCCATGTGTTCCAATAGTCTGTGTTCACCTGGTGCTCCCTTCCCTCCATGTGTTCCAATAGTCTGTGTTCACCTGGTGCTCCCTTCCCTCCATGTGTTCCAATAGTCTGTGTTCACCTGGTGCTCCCTTCCCTCCATGTGTTCCAATAGTCTGTGTTCACCTGGTGCTCCCTTCCCTCCATGTGTTCCAATAATCTGTGTTCACCTGGTGCTCCCTTCCCTCCATGTGTTCCAATAGTCTGTTTACACCTGGTGCTCCTTTCCCTCCATGCGTTCCAATAATCTGTGTTCACCTGGTGCTCCCTTCCCTCCATGTGTTCCAATAGTCTGTTTACACCTGGTGCTCCTTTCCCTCCATGCGTTCCAATAATCTGTGTTCACCTGGTGCTCCCTTCCCTCCATGTGTTCCAATAGTCTGTGTTCACCTGGTGCTCCCTTCCCTCCATGTGTTCTAATAGTCTGTGTTCACCTGGTGCTCCCTTCCCTCCATGTGTTCCAATAGTCTGTGTTTTCCTTGTCTTGGTCCAGTGTGATTTTTCTTTGTAATTTATTAGTTAAGCGCAGTTCTTAGTTTCATAGTTTTTTCGAGACAACCGTTTTGTTTTTCCTCCTTTTGGAGTGATTTTGTGTTCTTTATTATTTTCCCCCCCTTTAGTCCTGATCCAGTTTTTCATAGTGTTTTAGTAGAATTTTTTTTTTTTCCTATGGGGGTTTGTTCCTCACTTTTGGAGCGCTTTTTGTTTTTTAAGGCGTTATTATTTAATAGTTTTCCCCTCAAGAGTTCAGTTAGTTTTTCCCCCTTATCTTAGATTAGGATTTATATCTTTAGTTTTTAGTGTAGATAGATTCAGTGTTTTTTCCTCCACTTGTCCTGACTTGAGCCCAGCCTGACAGATGGGTTCGAGGATGAGGTATGAAACTGAAACAGTTTGGCTCAGGTCAAATTAGACCACTCCAATTTTAATAATTATAAAGGTTAAACATATTCTGGTTCATACGTAAATGGAATGGACTGCTTTATAGATCAATGAGTGGGAAGACAGAAGATAAATTATCCATTATGACATAAGGAGTAAGTTAGAATTTGCTTAAATTAAAATGCATGACAAGACTCAGGAGTAATGATGGGGAGGATGGATGGATGGACGGACGGGTGGATGGAAGAAAGGAAGGGGGGGTGGATGGATGGATGGTTGTCAATGGATGGATGGATGGATGGATGGGTGGGTGGGTGGATGGTTTGGTGGATGGATGGATGGATGGATGGATGGATGGATGGATGGATGGATGGACGGACGGACGGGCGGGCGGGTGGTTTGGTGTATGGATGGATGGATGAATGGATGGATGGATGGATGGATGGAAGGAAGAAAGGAAGGGGGGGTGGATGGATGGATGGTTTTCGATGGATGGATGGATGGATGGTTGTCGATGGATGGATGGATGGTTGGATGGATGGATGGATGGCTGGTTGGATGGATGGTTTGGTGGATGGATGGATGGATGGATGGATGGATGGTCAGGGTATAACGAGAGGATGATCAGCAGCAACATGAAGTAATGAGCAACATACAAATGATGTTCATGTTCATGGTGAGAAGTGGAAGAAAGGAGGGAAGACGGAGGATATAAAGAAGAGAGAAAGCAGGGAGCATGGACAGAGATGGAAGAAAAACCACAGGGATGCAGTTAAAGACAGACTGTGTTAAAGATAAATAGAGGTTCAGATTGATTGAGGTAAAGATAGATGGTTGTAAAGATACAGGGCTTCATTAGAGAGAGAAACGACCGCAGATTGATGGATAGATTGATAATTGATAGTTCTGTGTGTATACGAGAGAAAAGTGGTTAAATGGATGAACTGATGATGTACCCGTGTCTTTCATTTGTGGATAAAAGAGGTTGATAGCATGAATTTGCTGTTTACATGTCATCAATCAGCCCACTAACTGTATCCATTTGCATAACGGGCGACAGAAATTAAAATGGTGCTGTGATTTAGGTTAGAGTAACATCACTTTAAACTCAAATGGTAATTGTTCATCACACCAATACCTGATTATGGAACGGAGAGTAGTTTATACAGAGAAATACTGGATTCTGATTGGCTGGCAGGCTGGCATTAACTTCATGTGAGGGACAGTAAAAGTGGACATGAATTAATGCAGCAGAAGCTCACAAGCCAGTGAGAAAGACTAACTAATATTGTTGCTGTCTTTATTTACTATTTTACATCATTAATTGTATATTTGTCATTGATTTGTCTCACCCATATATTTTATGAAATGTATCTATTTAGTTTTATTGATTCTTATATCTTACTGTTTTTGTGTTGTCCAAATATTTGGAAAAATTGTACTTATGCTTTGGCAATATTGTTTTTTTTTTTTTTACTTTAACTTGGGGAGAAGAAAGACAACTTCTGACATAAAAGAACAATTACAAGTTGCCTAATTTAATCTAATTCCTAAGACTTCTCTCCATTTTTTTCTCATGAGTGGCCAAAGTTGTCCAATTTTCTTCTTCTTCTTCCTCTTCTTCAATTATGCTGCCATGTTCTGACAAAACCACGTTTATCGAGCTTAGCTCTAATTCAGCTATAGTGGAAACGTCCCGAATTTGCGTTTTCTTTAATGCAACATTTTAAAAATTTGCTTCAAAATTTGCTTCCACTTAAATGGAGACACGATGATTCTGCTGATTCATAAGGCTGTTTTTTTTTTCAGAACGAGAGATTTTGTATTGTAAAAACACTAAAGTTGGGTAGTGATTTGGAAAACTTCATCTTGTGGATGTGAAACTTACCCATCAGAAGCATACGATTTGTTGTAAAGCATATACTGATTTTTTATTAGATTCTAATTTTGAGATAATATCTTTAAGGTTAAAAAATGATGGGCTTTCCAGTCATATCGACTTTGAACTTTTCCATACCCCTGATTTTTCTCATGCTGTGACATCACAGATCTGGTAGGCAAAAGGAAGACAAAAAAACCAACTGCTTCAGAGAAAGCTTGCCGTCTGCAGGCTGTAACAGGAAGTTTTCACCTGGCTTCAGAAGGTTGAAAACAGTCAGCAGGACGCTGGCATCCCATGCTGTGCTCCCTGCTGTGTCAGTATCACACGTCCACTCCACTTAACAGCCTCCTCCATCACCGAGCAACCATCACCAAGGTGACACTGTGAAGCTGTCACTGCCATGCCCTTGGAGACTGTCACTATGGTTACATACTGCTGTGCATTCTATGCCAACAAGGCAAAGTGCAGCAGGAAGGATGAGCTCAAGATCAACATCAAGTTTATTTTTTTTGAGTCAGATTTAAAAAGTAAAATCTAACAAATATCTAAAATCAAACATTTGAGGTTGATTTAACCTTTTGATGCACAATATATTGACCCCCCTTCTAATGCACAACATGGGTCAAAAATGACCCGCATTCATTCCCTTCATGTTATTTAATGTTTGCTGAGTGTTTCTGTGCTCTATCTTTTGATATCAACTTGTTTATGATTGAATATTCCAAGTATTCTTTAAATATCTGGTTTTTGATAACAACTGATCATCATTTCCATTTTGCCTCTCATACTTTATGAAGAAAAAAAGGTTTTGTATTATTATTACATAGCTAACTACTTGGCTTAGCAGCTTGCTAAGCTAACTACTTAGCCAAGTAGTTAGCTTAGCAAGCTACTTAGCTAAATACTTAGCCAAGAAGTTAGCTAAGTTGTTAGCTCAGCAAGCTACTTAGCTAAGTACTTAGCCAAGAAGTTAGCTAAGTAGTTAGCTTAGCAAGCCACTTAGCTAAATACTTAGCCAAGAAGTTAGCTAAGTAGTTAGCTTAGCAAGCTACTTAGCTAAATACTTAGCCAAGAAGTTAGCTAAGTAGTTAGCCTAGCAAGCTACTTAGCCAAGATGTTAGCTAAGTAGTTAGCTTAGCAAGCTACTTTGCCAAGATTTTAGCTAAGTAGTTAGCTTAGCAAGCTACTTGTCCAATATGTTAGCTAAATAGTTAGCTTAGCAAGCTACTGAGCCAAGAAGTTAGCTAAGTAGTTAGCTTAGCAAGCTACTTAGCTAAAAAATGGATATGAGTCAGTGAGTTGACCCATGTTGTGCATGAGAACACAAAAAGGGATTTTATTAAGAAATGAATAAAGGAAAACATAAAATTAGGATGTATGATGATCAAAAACAAACTAATTTAAGAAAACCTGGAATACTGAATGATGAAAATAATTTATTGCAAAGATATAGAACATAAAAACTCTATCGGGTCACTTTAGACCCATGTTGTGCATCAAAGGGTTAAAAAAAAAAGTTAGGAGGAAATAACACTGTCAGGTGTCAAATATTTACCTTTGATTTGCTGGCAGAGCAGAACGGCACGATGGCTTCACGGCCAAATTCTACAAAGTTGATGAGTGTCGCAGCTTTAACTCTGCTTGTGTCAACAGCAGACATCTCTACAGGGCTTACAGCTCTCCTCTGCCTGTGTGTTTAAGAGAGTGTAACTGATTGAGTGATAGAGAGGACAGATGGTATTTGCCAGGCTATCAGTCAACGGTAACAAATCAGAACCGTCTTAATATTGTAGTTCACACAAGGACATCAGGGCCGTGCTGCTCACCTCACCAAAGTTTTAATACAAGTTACAGGTGTGGACAACTCACATTCACATTGTGTCACACCGATGGGCAGTTTAACCCTCGAGAAGGATCTGATCACTGACTACAGCCTCTCTACACCTCAACCTGACTGTGTGAAGCCGCTGCTAATTCATGTTAGCATTAACTGGAGAATTAACTGGGATGTTAGTTTTGGCTAGCAAAAAAACAAAAACAAAATGTACATTACTGGAGTGTCTGTTAGTCCAATCAAACACTGAACAAGACATTTTTACTGAACAAAACATTCAAATAAACTGTCATTAAGTGAAAATACAGTGAAAGGGTCAAAGTTATGAGACCAAACCGCTAAACGTCCTCTTTTCTATCTATATAATGTTATATGTAACTTTATTGACACGTTGCCGTGGATACACATTTCTCTGCCTCTTTCCTGATGACGGCTCACCTTGTTAGTGACCTGTCAATCAAAGGTAGCCCTGCCCCAAATCATACGATTCTTTATCTTCTATTTTCTTCTAAATGGGGCCATTATTTACACTATTAACATCAAATTGTCTTGAAGATGATTTTTTACTAGCGATTGAGACCATGGTGTTGTCCTGCAAAAAAATTCTGAGGTAATAAATCAAGTGAGAAGTTTTCAAATTTTGAACTGAAATGAATGGGCAGATTTTAAAATTCTGTCTATTGAAATATAATTTTCAAGATCAGATTTTATGTTTTCTTTTTGTTTCTTTTGGGTTCAACATTTTTATCAAGTAAGTCCAAGTTTAAAAATTATTTATGAGGACATATAGGTGAGGTAACGCTGAAAAAAATGATACTAACATGGCATGGTAAAGATTCTTTAACAGATTTTTTAATAGCTCTAGATTTAAGAGGGTTAAAGTCAGCATTTTTAATGAATGGGGTCTATTCAGACGAGCTGGTTTTAAATACTGGAGCTCCACAAGGCTGCGTGTTGTCCCCTCTGTTGTTTTCAATTTACACAAATGACATCACAGTATGCAGCAGCAATATAAAGCTACTCAAATATGCAGATGACATTGTCTTGGTTGGTGTCCTCACAGAAAGGAAGGCCACACATGAGGAATCTAAAACAGTATTTTTTAAAATTTAAAAAACATTTTTTTAAATGCATTACTCCACTGTAAAATACTCTAGCACCGTGTTTGTAACAAAAAAAAAAAAAAAAAAAATTATATATATATATATATATATATATATATATACACACAAGCCATCACTGTAATTTTTGCATTTATTTCATGTAAAAATACTAAATGACGAGATAAAGACACAAAGTCACTAAAAAAAGACACGAAATGACCAAAAAGACACAAAGTCACTAAAAAAAGACACGAAATGACCAAAAAGACACAAAATGACAAAAAAAGACACAAAATGACAAAAAAGACACAGAATTACTAAAAAAGGACACAAAATGACCAAAAAAGACACAAAAAGACATAAAAGACACAAAATTCCAAAAAGACACAAAATTATTAAAAAAAGACACCAAAAAAGACACAAAATGATCAAAAAAAGAGACAAAATGACAAAAAAGACACAAAATGACTAAAAAAAGACACAAAAAGGATTAAAAAATGGACAACATAGCCCAAGACTGCATAGAGTTAACAACACCACATCCACCAAAAGGACAGTTAAATCCACCTCTCTAAAAGTATTTCGACAAACCTGAAAACATCAACCTTCATGACTGTTCATAGCTGTCGAACATTAAAAGTTGTGCAGAATAGACATGTGACTGAGAGGACCTGAGAGAGTCCGTTGGTATCTATTAGAAGAAGAGGTCAACGTATAAGCTTTGCCTGAGGGCCAAATTTCAATTTATACAATATAATGTGCTCCAGGTCATAGCCAGGCCCCGTCCTTACCTCGTGGTAGACTCTCAGCTTTCAACTTCTCTCTCTGAAGTTTTTTCTCCAGAGGTGGAAGAGCTTCCTTCGAGGTAGAAAATGTCCATGTATAACGGCTGGATCACTTCAAACTGAAAATAATAAATAGATAAAAAGCTGTATGAAGGTGGATCCTCATACTTTCATCAACTCAAAGGCCGCAACACTTCCTGACACCTGACTGATCCAACCAATCAGAAGCAAGGAACCACAGAGATACAATCAGCTGATTATTGGGAGAAAATACTAAAAAATATGTGATTAGTCAGCTAAAAAGTGTATTATAAAAACAAGATAAAAACACTAAATCTGAGGGAAATGATCTTGCTGCATGGACAGATAATTTCACTCGACAAGATTTCTTAAATTAAGATTAAATTAAATAAAATTATCCAAAACTTCTAAATCTAAAGTTTTTTATCTTGGTAAAAAACAAATAATTGTTTTTAGAGTTAATTTCATCATTCTGTCTTTTTACTTCTATTTTTGTTCATTTTGTGTCTTTTAAGTGGTCATATTTACATATATTTTTGGTAATTTTGTGTCTTTTTTGATAATTTTGTGTCTTTTTTCGTCATTTTTTGTCTTTTTTTAGTCAATTTGTGTATTTTTTTGTCATTTTTTACATCTACAGTCATGGAAACATTGATAATAACCAAAATCATTATGAATAAAACCATGGAAAATGTCTAGATATCAGCTCTTAAACACTTTTCAGCCATTTTTGTTGTTATCATTACATTTGTCCAAACAAATAAACCTTTAGTTGTACCAGGCATTAAATGAACAAGAAACCAAGGAGAAAACAAGGGTGGTCTCATCATTTTTTGTCTTGTTTTAAGAGTTAATTCCTTATTTTAAATGTTCAACATGCTTATTTCTAGATTTAACAATCTTAATTTAACAAATCTTGTCAAGTGAAATTATCTGTCCATGCAATAAGATCATTTCCCTCAGATTTACTGTTTTATCTGGTTTTTAGACTAAACACCTTTTTGCAGTGTATAAACTAGTGATGGCCAGGTGAAGCCCCATGAAGCCTTGAAGATTTTCATCCAATTGGTTAAAAAAAGGTTCATTTCTTGAGGCTTCATGTGCTCACAAACCCCCCTGCTGGTCAAAACCTTTATTGTCATTTCAACTATTTGTGGATAGAACACTATGCAGGATGTGACGTAGTACTCGGTGCCACAACAACACGCGCCATTTGTAAAAGCCGGCGAAGCAGTGTTGCCAACTTAACAACTTTGTTGCTATATTTAGCGACTTTTCAGACCCCCTTAGCGACAGTTTTTTTTTTTGAAGCGACTGGTGACAAATCCAGCGACTTTTTCTGGTGTTATTGGAGACTTTTGGAGACTCGTTCTTACTATTCTTAACGTGTTGAAGAGTAAGAACAGTCCTCCTGCAGCAGTCTCTCCCAGCTGCAGAGCCGGAGGGGATGTTAACCCCTTAGCGCCCAGTCTGCAAATTGCTATTAGGCTAACAGCTAGCTCTGTAGCAGTACAGTGTGTATGTGCTAACAGTTAGCTCTGTAGCAGTACAGTGTGTATGTGCTAACAGTTAGCTCTGTATCAGTACAGTGTGTATGTGCTAACAGGCTAACAGTTAGCTCTGTATCAGTACAGTGTGTATGTGCTAACAGGCTAACAGTTAGCTCTGTAGCAGTACAGTATGTATGTGCTAATAGGCTAACAGTTAGCTCTGCAGCAGTACAGTGTGTATGTGCTAACAGGCTAACAGTGAGCTCTGTAGCAGTACAGTGTGTATGTGCTAACAGGCTAACAGTTAGCTCTGTAGCAGTACAGTGTGTATGTGCTGCTGCTGCAGGAGGTGTTCACTTAGCGATCTCTGTTTGTTTACAACAAGCACCAGACACTTTGTGCACAGTTAGTGATGCCGGTTAATTCACCATCACTATGTTTATGATCAGTGGAGACGCTGTGCATAATTAGCCATGCTGGTTTGTTTATGATCAGCTGCTGACGTTGTGCACAGTTAGCGACGGCGGCCACAGTTGCGTCTAACGTGTTTAATCCGTTGCGATGATCTAAAACATTACATCACCTCCAGAGTCTCTAAATCGCTCTGGAGCCTTTCCTGGTGGCTCCTCCCCCTGAAGGAAACACGGCTATGTCCCATCACTAGTATAAACTCTATACTTTTAGCAAGCACTCCTGTTATACTGTGGATTTTTTCTTCTTCCTCTTCCGGACACAATTTTGTCCCGCTACTAGTCAATTTGTACATCAAAACGTGCGGTTTGATCGGGATCGGTGTGCTATTACTTTTCTCTACGGAATATGAATTTTTGTCGCCACTTTAAATCTCATAAATCTGTGCATTTTTTCTCCTAGATTCACCACTTTAAATCTCATAAATCTGCAAATTTCTTCTCGTAGATTCACCCCTTTAAATCTCATAAATCTGTGCATTTTTTCTCATAGATTTGCCACTTTAAATCTGCAAATTTTTTCTCCTAGATTCATCACTTTAAATTTCATAAATATGCAAATTTTTTCTCGTAGTTTTGCCACTTAAAATCTCATAAATCTGCACATTTTTTCTCCTAGATTCACCACTTCAAATCTCATAAATCTGTGTATTTTTTCTTCCAGATTCACCACTTTAAATCTCATAAATCTGCAATTTGTTTCTCCTAGATTTGCCACTTTAAATCTCATAAATCTCAGACCTCTAAATATTATCACCTCCCCTGGGTCCGTATGTTTTTTTTACACATTCTGGCTGTATGTAATATCCTCCAATATTCTCTAGGGTTGAAATTTGGAATTTGCAAGTATTTCAATGAGTGTCCTATTAAGGGTTAAGGGAGATTTATAGCTTTATAGAAATAGTCTGAAGAAAGAACAGCACTCCATTTTCTCTTTGTGTGAATGTTCTTTGGAAATGTGATGTTTCACCGGCTGCCTTTTCTACCAATTTAAGCCTAGTTTTAACCGAGACGTCTAGACATTTTTTGACCTTCAAAAATGATCAAATCTGTGCTCTTATTGCTCAGATTGCTCATACTGAACTGTGCAACCTGTGGGTGTTAACCTGTTGGGCACCGCAACCTGTGCCTCAGTTTCACACACTTTAAATTGCTGCACAACAGCATAATATGGAGCTAAGCACCGATCAGAATCAGAATCAGAAATACTTCATTTATTCTTGAGGGGAAATTGCTTTTGCATCTGTATAAGGATATAAAAAGAAGTACTTCTGTACAAATACAGGTAAAAAGTAAAAAGCACTCTACACTAAAATTTACATCAATATAAATACAAATGCAAGTCTTAAGTATATAAATATATGTACAAATAGAAATATAAAATGTAAAATAATTTGGAGTAAATTGAATTAAATAGAAATATGGAAATACAGACAAATTGTCTTGTTTCTAAGTTAATTTCGTATTTTAATGTGTTCAACATGCTTATTTCTAGATTTAATAATCTTAATTTAATAAATCTTGTCAAGGTAAATTATCTGTCCATGCAGCAAGATCATTTCCCTCAGATTTACTGTTTTTATCTTGTTTTTAGACGAAACACCTTTTTTGCAGTGCAGGTTTTGCAGCAATAGTCACCTATAAAAGCAGCTTTAAAAGGCGGTTTGTAATTTATATTGGGGGATATAAGCAGTCTGCAGCTCAGTCCTTGAACTTCTTCAGTCCCTTTGAGTTTCAGCAGCTACAAAATGTTTGTGCATTCTTGTCTCTAAAGTGTCAACCTCTCCTAAAAGGATATTTCTGTGAGTTTACATTTGCAGCACAGAGCACCTCAGCGTCTCTCCGTGTCGTCCTGTATTGTGTCTATGTGTGGCTGCTCTCATGCCTCAGAAGTTCTTTCATTCCTGACCTGCTCTCCCCTAATAAAAGCGCTCGCCATCCTCTCATGATTACCACTCATCACCAGCACAGCGTGAGCCCTTCCTGCTCTACTTTGTTTTCCCACAATCCCATTGGAGGATTACAGCCGAATGCCTCCTGCTCCGCATGCGTGGTTATCAAGCACAAGCCATATTGACAGGGAAAACATCAAATATGTTTTTTTTTCGGCCTATTTACCCAGCGGCAAAAAGGAAGAAGGAAAAAAACCCTAAAACTTTTTATCCTTGTGTCAAGTCCATGTGTCTTTCTAAGTGGAGCGGCCAACTCATCTTTATTCTCCAGTTTAGAGAGACAGGAAAGACATAACATGACAAAAAAAAAAAAGACAAAATGACTAAAAAAAGACACAAAATGAACAAAAAAAGACATGCAATGACAAAAAAGACACAAAAAGACAATAAAAGACAGAAAATTACCAAAAAAAGACACAACATGACTAAAAAAAGACGCCAAATGACAAAAAAGACACAAAATCACAAAAAAGACACAAAAAAGACAGAAAATTACCAAAAAAGACACAATATGACTAAAAAAGACACAAAAAGACTTCAAAAAGACACAAAAATACAAAAAAAAGACACAAAAAAACACACAAAACTTACAAAACCTTTTATCCTTGTGTCAAGTCTATGTGTCTTTCTAAGTGTAGCGGTTGATATGCGAGTGGCCAACTCATCTTTATTCTCCAGTTTAGAGTGGTGTGAGTCAGTGTGATTGGTGTGCTGGCTGGGTGCTGATTGATAGGCTGACTGGCGTGCAGAATGTAGCCTGCGGGAAGACACGCCGAACATTTTTCAGACATTTAGGAGACACTATCCAGAGTCTGAGTCTGAGCAAGCTTAAATTCTATCACCAACACTGCACGGCTGAAATAGTGGGGAGGGCAAACATAAAAGCTGCAGTCCTCTGACCACAGTGACTGATAGTTCATGTTAAACAGCAAAGGGAGGAGGATTTGCAGAAAGAGTCCGTTTATTTAAGACAAAAGAGACAGAGAAGAGGAGAGGGAAGGCTCATATGAGTTTGTGAAGCTTAGAAGTTCAAGATTTAGAAATGACAATTTTAATTATATATAAATATGCATGCAATAACTAAAAGTATAGGCCCGATCCCAAAGCCAAGGAAAGATAATAATAATAACTCGAAAATTTCCTCTGGGGAAATTCTGAAGGGGCCACGGGGGCTACTGCCGGTGTGTGTACACTATGATGAGATTCTTCAGAGATTTCAAACGATTAATACTAGTAATGTTATAATACTATATAATATACAAGGAGCACACCTACAACAAACATTCCTTTTCAAGTATTTATTTAAACAGCAACCTATGACCTTTAACCTCAAAATGTGTGTGTGTGTGTGTGTGTGTGTGTGTGAGTGAAACGTGTGTGCACACTTACGCACGCATTTGTGTGTGTGTGAAGCATGTGTATCTGGAGGAGTGTGCGCGCTTACATACGCATGTGTGTGTGTGTGCGTGCATGCGTGTATCTGTAACTGTAATCACATCAAAGGATGAAAGGATCAAAGGAGCAAAGGCTTTGGGGTCGACCAATCAGAGCAGAGCAATCAACAGAATTAACTGCCGCTGTTGAATTTTTTCCGGAACAGTGACAGCAGCCAGAGGGGGACAGACTGGAATTTCTGGCCTCGAACAGAAAGCATTTTTGGCAAAACCATAATACCTATCATTGATCCGACTTCACTTTGAGCATCCTGAGTTCTTTCTGAACAGCTACATATGTTTTTTGTGAAGAAAAATGAAGAAATAGCTTTGTAAGAGCGATCTGAAAAACTGTTAAATATGCTTTTCTACAAAAAATCTTCCTACGTTTTTAATATGGGAGTCAATGAGGCTGTTGGTGCGTGTTGGTGGCGCATCTGTGCATCCTACGCCCAAACTATAACTCTAACAGCTTTACCAGAGGATTGTGAGTGAGAAGACAAATTTTCCTACATTTCTATGTATAGATTATTTCTGTAGAGTGGAATTTGTGGCCTGGGGCACAGTTTTCAAAAAAAAAATTGACCTTTTTTTCTCTCCCTCTACACTCTGCGCAATGACATCACACACTCTGACACGAACATTCCGTGCAATACACACCCATTATAATCTCAGAATTCCTCCAAAAATGAGTATGGTCATTGAACAGGGATTGATAAAAAACTGTATGACCTATCGAAACGTGGATTAATACACCGATACACAAGACTTGTGTCTACTGTTTAAAGTTTAAATGGAGTCTCTAGGTGAAATTATGCCGGAGAAGTAGACGTTTAAAAATCTCCAATTATTGTTATTTTTCGCTCTTTTTTTTCGGCCATCCCATTCATTTCAATGCAAAATTTTGGGCAGTTTTCTGATGTGGTGTGGACGACTGTTTCTTGCAGATTTTTTTTCAAAATGTTTCATTTTTACATTGGATGTCAAGATCAATAAAGTTAATATTATTATATTATTTTCATACTGATTGGTCAGATGTCATGGTGTCTGATCTTTGCTGATTAGCTGGAAGAAATCCATGTGGTTCTATGACTAAACAGAGAGACATGGTTTTGGTTTTGATATTCACTGAAGTTACCAAATATAGTTCTTCGCCCCATAAAGGGTTGAAATAGCTTTGATTCTTTGGTGATTGAAGTTCTTTTCTGTCCATTCAAGATGGCATTTTCAGATGTTCAGTCTAGAAGGGCAGGAATGCAAATAGTAGGAAAGAACATCTCTCTATTATGAATCAAAACACACACAGAGACCTCATCAGCATGCAAATTCTTCAAAAATAGCTTGACATATTGATAAACACTCAAAAGGCAGTGAAAAGGCCTTATCAAAACCTTGGTGGGCAACGCCTAGACCACAGTTTAGAATATACAAAGCCTCCCAAAGGTTAATGAGATTCCTCAATGCCCAACAAAAAACATCTAAAGTTTTGTGGAGAGCCGGTGGGGTGTGTGTGTGTGTGTGTGTGTGTGTGTGTGTGCGAGTGATTCAAGGGCTCACGGTGTGTTTACAGAAGATGAAAGATGGTGTAGATTTGAATTTAAATTTCTGTCAATCAGCGTTACCCAGGAGATAAGAGAAAGGTTCAGGTTATAGGTGTTTGTTTTGGTTTTTGGGACACAATGACATGCTACAAAAAAGGGGAAATGAATGGCTTGATGAATGGCTGAATACTTCATCTTCAGTGAGAGTAAAGGACATAATGATAATGAGGGATTTGGAAGTAGAATCATTGAGACATCAGCTTTTTGTAAACCATGGTCCTTATATGACTTTCAACATTTATTGACATTAAGGGTGTTTCCACTACTGCCCAATACCCAGAATGAGGCGGGTCTCACTCGCTGAAACGCCCCTAATTTGAATATGAGCCGCCCTGAGTGGACTTTTGACTTTTTTTGTCCCTGTAGAAGAGCAGGGCTGTTTTTCCCCCCTGAAAAAAGCCTGGTTGCTGATTGGATAGAACGCTAAGCAGGATGTGACGTAATACTTGACGCCACAACAACACACGCCATTTGTAAAAGCCAGTGAAGCAGTGTTGCCAACTTAGCAGCTTTGTTGCTATAATTAGCGACTTTTCAGACCCCCATAGCAACTATTTTTCAAAAATGCGACTGGAGACAAATCCAGCGACTTTTTCTGGTGTTATTGGAGACTTTTGGAGACTCGTTCTGTGCATAATTAACCATGCTGGTTTGTTTATGATCAGCTGCAGACGTTGTGCACAGTTAGCGACGGCGGCTACAGTTGCGATGATCTAAAACCATACGTCACCTCCAGAGTCTCTAAATCCCTCTGGAGCCTATTTGTAATGGAGTGGCTGAACACAGCTTTTATTGTATTCCATTTTAGAAATAATCTCAAGTGGCATTTTGCTTTTTCAGCCTCAGAAAACTATTATCTCATAGGGTGAGCTGCAGGTGGAGGCTTTTACAAAATATACAATTACAAACAAAACAGAGACTTGGCATATGTTGCTACTGAACAATTCTAAACTCAGCTTTGCAAACAAGAAGACACAATGTAATAAAATATCATCTTCTGCATTAATTAAGTTTAATGATTTAAATGCAGAACTAGCAGGATGTAAAACAGCCTTTTTTCCCTGGGCTGTCACAACTCTCAACACCCACATAGGATAAATTAATTAAAATGTGCAATTAAACGGACATGTGCAATACAATTGACATACAATACCAAACAACATGTTGAATACAGCTCGCTCTCATTTGCCGGCTACAATACATCAAGAAGAGATGAAGCAAGAGAAAGCAGAGAGACCAGAGATGTAACATTGTAACCCAAACATTTCAAGCATCAACGTATGAACTGAATTGTTCCTAGAAAAAGCCTGGTTCCAAAGAGCTGCAACCAAATGATGTGTATACTATGTTATTGCTAGGAGACTCAACTATTTAGTGAAAAGTGTGTTGTTTAGGACCCAGGGCCGGCTCTAGGCGTAGGCGACATAGGCGGTCGCCTAGAGCACCATCTTCTGGAGGGGCGCCGCCAGTCAGCCTCGAGGGAGAAAAAAAACAAAACAATAATAATTTTCGATGCCCATTGTCGCCCTCCCTTCGTGTTCTGTCTTGAAAAGAATAAATATTAACAAAATAAAGAAACAGATGAACAATGACATTTTCTCACTTGTGGTGCTGAGTCACGTGATGTGTGGTCATTGCCTTGCCCCCCTTTAGACGGTCAGATCCCCGTCACAGAGGTCAGGTCACGTCAAGTGACAGACACGTTATGTTTTGATATATCCTGCAAGATGAAACGGACGTCAATGCTCTCCGGTGCGCAGCATCGAAAGAGAAGAAAAGAGGAGGAATTTTTTAAATGCCGTTTTGTGTTAAGACGTTTCATTTGTATTAGCTTGCTAGCTAGGTTGAAATAAAGCAACGCTAGCTTGACACAGTTAAGTACATTTTTTGCGGGGTTTGCACTTTCATTGTCTGTCTTGTCTCTAACTTTGTTAGCGTCTCCAGCTGGGCTTCTTTGCAAATTTACTTGTAAGTTAATGATTCTATAGACAGACAGTTGTATTATATAGCCTGGTTGGCACCATGGGCAAACAAAAACGGGAGTTCCACCCTCCATGAAACAACAAGCGGAGCGGCTCAACACCAATGGATCTCGCCTAGGGCACCAAATGGCCTAGAGCCGGCCCTGTCAGGACCCATGGAAGTGTCTTAGCTGTTTGGATCTCCACAAAGCTGCAGTTTTAGCATTCTGTTCATAATTACTGCAGCTACAAGAGGGTGCTGCCAAAAACAAACTCCCACTGACTGAGCTGATAACAACCTGCTGACCCGACTAGAAGGTGGAGCAGGCCTTTACTCACCCATACTTATGGGATGATAACCGCTGATAAAAGCCCATTCAATCGTTTGTCTGCATAGGAGACTTTGTAGCTGTGAGCTCTAAAATCCTCAAAGTATTTTAATTTCCCTTACATACCTGCTGCATGAAATATAATTCTCCCTTCAGCTGGCCCTGCTGTGACCGTAATCACAGATATCCTACATCTCCATATCATCATGTTGGGGTCCAGAGGCAAGTGTTCTTCACTCAACACCCTCACAGCTTTAATTGAAGTCTTTCAAGTGGAGAAACACAATAATTACCCCCGCTGACCTTTAAGTCTCTCTTTCATCTTTTTTCTCATCTCAATTTCTTTCATCACCTTCTTAGCTGTGACTTTCCGTATCACTTCTGAATCTGCTTTTTTCGGTTTCCCTTCTTGCTTCTTTGCTTTCATGGAGTTCTCGTTGCCTCTCTGCAGACAAAGTCATCCGAAGCAATATATGCACCAATTCCAGGGATGGAAAACTGGAGGCCCGGGGGCCGCTTACGGCCCGCACCCTCACTTGAAGTGGCCCTCAGTACAACTAAATGCATTTGAGCATGACATCTTAAAAGTGCTGTGTAAAAACGCACAAAATTACTTCTTGCAATTAATGTTGGTCTGCTGTTCTTGCACTAAAAAAAAAATCACATTAAGTGGTTATTTTTTATTTGCTTCAAACCTTTTGTATTCCTATTTATACTGTTATACATGCTTTTGAGCATGAAATATGTTAAGTTACTGCACTGTAAACAAATAGGCACAAAATGACCAAAATGAACAAAAAATGACACAAAATAAACAAAAAAAGGCACAAAATGAATAAAAAAAGACACAAAATTAACAAAAAAAGACACAAAATAAAAAAAAGACACAAAATTAACAATAAAAGACACAAAAAGACAAAAGCACGCCAAAAAATTCCCCCAATGTTACCCTATGGAGAGGCTAGAGTGATGACATCATCAAAAAAAGACACAAAATGAATGAAAAAGACACAAAATGAACAAAAAAAGACACAAAATTAACAAAAACATGAAATCTTAAAACTGCAATTTAAAAATGCACAAAGTTACTTCTTGCAATTAATGATGGTCTGCTGTTCTTGCACTGAAAAAAAAAGAAATCACAGTAAGTGGTTATTTATTTGCTTCAGACCTTTTGTATTCCTATTTATACTGTTATACATGTATTTGAGCATGTAATATGTAAAGTTACTACACTGTAAACATATTTAAAATTGCAGTTTCATCATATCTGGTGAAGTGTACGGTCCTAGTAGTGAACATGAAATATTGTGGCCCCCTGCAGCATTTAAGTTGCCCATCCCTGAGATACTCAGACACAAACACAGCACATGCCTTCCTGCAGACGTTGTCATTGTGTTGCCTTAAAGCCTATAATTTGTGGAGAATTATTCTGTTTTGTCCTTTAAGTGGCACGTTGCATCTCTCCGGAGCCTCAGATGTGATAATAGCTGTCTCTTAATAACAATCGCTTTTCTCTTTGGCTGGGTTTATTTTGACAAATGGCGTGTCTGAAACATGCAAACAGATGTGACCTTAACCAACTGCTCGGCGGATTTGCGTATTCGATTTGGTTTGAAGGGAAAAGTCATTCATGCATATTTTGAGAAGAAAGTGAGAGAGAGAGAAAAAAACTCTACTACTAGTCTGATTTTTTTTTTTTTTTTTTAGTACATCCATGTGGGATCACCAGGAACGAGTACAAAATAATCAAAATAATCAGTGTTTTTTATTTTCTTTCCCTGTTTTTGTGTCATTGACTTTGATTTTCTTTCAAAAAGCCAATTATTCAAGTTAGATTACTGAATATTCATATGCAATTGAATTCATTCTGAATTTTTAAATGTAATAATAATAATAATCCATCCATTTTCCTCCGCTTATCCGGGGCTGTGTCGCGGGGGCAGCAGGCTAAGCAATGTCCAGCTCCTCCTGGGTGACCCTGAGGTGTTCCCAGATAATAACAATAATAATAATAATAATAATAATAATAATAATAATTTTTTAATTTATGGGCGCCTTTCACGTCACTCAAGGTCCCCTTACAAACACAGCAAAAAACATTAGATAAAAAATAGAACACAATCAGCTACATAACAACAAATAACTACATAAAAACAACAAAACAGGTGTTCGAACAGGTGCTTGAAATCCTTGAAAATGCTGTAATTTAAATGTAGTATTGTCAAGGTTTAAAAGTGCTTGGATTTGGATAAAGTGCTTGTAAATGCTTGAAATTCTTACTGTATTTCTCTTGCAATCTGACTGAAAATCTTACTGTTTTTCATTTGCAATCTGACTATATCCATCTATAGACTTTAGATAATCACATGTTCAATGTAAAAAATAATGAGTAGCCTATCTGAAAAGTGTAATACCATCGCTGTTGGTATGGTTCAGTGAAATCTCCCCCTTTTAGTATGTAAGTACTCATCTAAAACATATAACTTACAACAGGTGTAAGATACTGGAAAAGCTTGAAAATTTACCTTGAAAGTCCTTGAAAAATGCTTGAATTTGACACTGAAAATGTGTATGAATCCTGACAAACTGAGCAGAAGTGAGGATAACAAGGTCAAGCAGAAGAGGCTGATCTAAACAAGTGAGTTTTGAGCTGTGATTTGAAGGTGGAGAGAGTTTCCTAAAAGCTCTGGACCCCATTGAAGAGAGAAGGGCAGGAGGAGTAGTGAGGAGCATGGAGGAGGAGGAGGATCGGGGGGTCCTGGAGGGTGTGTCGGCGTGAAGAAGATCAGAAAGAATATAACTGAAATGCACTAAATCTATGCACGACACATTGCTTTGTTATTAATATTATTACTACTACTATTATTATTATTATATATTATATGTCATATTTATCAATCCCTGTTCAATGACCATGATCATTTTTGGAGAAATTCTGAGATTATAATGGGTGTGTATTGCACGGAATGTTCGTGTCACAGTGTATGACATCATCGCCAGAGTGTAGAGGGAGAGAAAAAATTGTCAAAAAATAAATTTGAAAACTGCGCTCCAGGCCGCAAATTCCACTCTACAGAAATAATTTATACATAGAAATGTAGGAAAATTTGTCTTCTCCCTCACAATCCTCTGGTAAAGCTGTCAGAGTTATAGTTTGGGCGTAGGACGCACAGATGATCCACCAACACGCACCAACAGCCTCATTGGCTCCCATATTAAAAACGCAGGAAGATTTCTGAAAAAGGGAGATGGAACAGTTTTTTTAGATCGCTCTAACAAAGCTATTTTTTAATTTTTCTGGAAAAAAAACATATGTAGACGTTCAGGAAGAACTCAAGACGCTCAAAGTGAAGTCGGATCAATGATAGGTATTATGGTTTTTGCCAAAAATGCTTTCTGTTCGAGGCCAGAAATTCCAGTCTGTCTACCTCTGCTGTCACTGAGCCGGAACAGGTATCAGTTAATTTTGTTGATTGCTTTGATCTGATTGCCTTTGATCTTTGATGTGATTACAGTTACAGATACACACACAC
The DNA here is from genome assembly GCF_030273125.1 of Centropristis striata. Taxonomy (NCBI): domain Eukaryota; kingdom Metazoa; phylum Chordata; class Actinopteri; order Perciformes; family Serranidae; genus Centropristis; species Centropristis striata. The sequence continues at coordinate 3,673,838 of NC_081519.1, read as the reverse complement.
ACACACACACACACACACATGCGCGTAAGCACGCACACTCCTCACACATGCTTCAAACACACACACGCACACACACACACACATACACACAGGTAACTTTATGTGATTGTAATTACACACACACACACACACACACACACACACAGGTAACTTCATGCGATTTTCGCTACACACACACACACACACACACACACACACACACATTTTGAGGTTAAAGGGCATAGGTATAAATCTCTGAAATCTCATCATAGTGTACACACACCGGCAGTAGCCCCCGTGGCCCTTTCAGAATTTCCCCAGAGGAAATTTTCTAGTTTTTATATACTGTATTTAATTTACTGCCACTGACATTTTTCTTTGGATATCTTGTTTATTTAGTGAATGCCTGTATTTCTTTCATTGTTAAAGATCTGAAAAAAAAAAAGATAGAAGTAACCATGGAGATTAAAAACAAAGCGCACAGAACTCAGATGACAGTTCTGATCAAAAATAACACCAAGACATCGGCAAGATATTACTTTGAATTAATGTAATAGCAGCAGTTGGCTTAACTTCAAAATTCCAGTGGAAAACGTTAACATACTTTTTTTTGTAGACTCAATGTTTTATTTATTTTATTTATTAGAGTGCATACTGACTCCATATATCAATTAAAGAGACATAAGTTGTTCTGATGGTGATAAACAAACAGAACAGAAGCGACGGGCACTCAAAGGTAAATGACTTTCTGCTTGTATTCACACATGAGACCTTGATATTTTGCAGCACCAGAGTCCCTTTGTCCCCAAGTCAAAGCCAAGGAAAGACTCCAGGATAAACACTTCACACCTCATTACCTGTAAAGGAGCTGTAAACCATTCTGCCAGCTCAATATCGCTGTGTATTCATATCATATGAGTGTTTTTAATCATTTTAAAGCTATAAAAGCAAATACAGAAATATTTCAAGGTAGCAAATATTGTGTTACATTGAAAGGAAGTCACGCAGAAGTGGGACAAACCACTCAATAATATCTACTATTGTTCAACTACGTATATTCAGCTGTATTGTGTGTTTCTATAGATCTAGAAATTACAGAATTGCAGAAAAAATACCATATATATATATATATATATATATATATATATATAGCTCCTTTAAAAACAGCGCTCACAAAGTGCTTTGACAGAACAAGCATGAATAAAACTCATGCAAACATAAGAAACCAACAATGAAGAAATGAAGAAATGAAAAAAAGAAAATCGATTCTAAAACGAACAGGGAGCCAGTGAAGAGAAGCTAAAATGGGAGTAATATCGTCTGTTAAAAACCAGTAAGGAGCCGAGCTGCTGCTTTTTGAACCAGTTGGAGGCGAGAGAGTGATTTGTGGTTCATGAGTTGCAATAATCTAATCTGGAGAATATGAGCGTATGTATTACTTTTTCCAAATCGGAGCGGGAAATTATTTTTTTGATTCTGGATGTGGTTTTGAATTGAAGGAAACAGGACTGAACTACTTTATTGATTTATGTTTTTCGAAGTTTAGGTTTGAGTCAGAAATGACTCCTAGATTACGGGCGGTGGGTGTTACCCAGTTGGCATAGGAACCAATGAGGAGGTTAGGATGGAGCTGGTGTGGATGGGAGGATTAAGCGATAGGACTTCAGGTTTTGAGTTATTTAGTTTTAGGAGATTTTCTAATAATTTTGTGTCTTTTTTAGTAACTGTGTATTTTTTTGGGTCTTTTTCTTTAGTGATTTTGTGACTTTTTTATAATTTTGTGTCTTTTTTGGTAATTTTGTGTCTTTTTCTAATACTTTTGTGTCTTTTTTAGTAACTGTATTTTTTGGGTCATTTTGTGTCTTTTTCTAATACTTTTGTGTCTTTTTTAGTAACTGTATTTTTTGGGTCATTTTGTGTATTTTTTGGGTCATTTTGTGTATTTTTTGGTCATTATGTGTCTTTTTTTTAAGTAATTGTGTGTCTTTTTTAAGTAATTTAGGTTTTTGTCTCTCATTTTGTGTCTTTTTTTTAGTAATTTTGTTTTTTTGGGGTCATTTTCATACTTCCTCCAGCGGCCCCCAGGTAAGGAGCTCATGGAAGTCGAAATGTTATGTAATGTAATTTTGTGTCCTTTTTTTTTGCAATTTTGTGTCTTTTTTTAAATAATTTTGTCTTTTTTTGTAATTTTGTGTCTTTTTTTCAGTAATTTTGTGTCTTTTTTAAGTAATTTAGTTTTTTTCTCTCATTTTGTGTCTTTTTTAGTAATTTTGTGTTTGTGCTTTTTTTGGTCATTTTGCCTCCAGCGGCCCCCAGGTAATTTGAGTTTGAAACCCCTGTTGTAGAGAAATCGTAATTCATATACAACAACTTCCTTACTTACTAATAATCAATAATTCTGAGGTTATTGAGGGAAAACTCTTAGTTAATTTAAGGCATTAATAACTACTTAATAATGAGCTCATGGAAGTTGAAATGTTATGTAATGCAATTTTGTGTCTTTTTTAATAATTTTGTGTCTTTTTTTCAATTTTGTGTCTTTTTTTAGTAATTTTGTGTCTTTTTTTATTTTGTGTATTTTTTTGGCCCATTTTGTGTCTTTTTAAAGTAATTTTGTGTTTTTTCAGTAATTTTGTGTCTTTTTTTGGTCATTTTGTGTCCTTTTTAATTAACCGGACCGTTATTCTTTGTCATTCATGAAGAGGAATAACTAACTGATATTGCAAAATTCTCAACAAACATTATAATGTGTCTCATGATGTATGCTTGTTACAGAAAGGAGCTCATGCACATGTCTTCCTACACTTTCTGGCACATTATTTCCTCTGATATACCACTTCAAACACACACACACACACACACTGACTGCAGCTGTAATCTGAACTGAACACACAAGGATTTTCACCATTAATACTTAAACAACTTACCAGTGTTAGTTAGAATACACAAACTAAGTCTGTCAGCTGTGAGCTACAGAGAGGTGACCGCCTCGCTTCCAACCGCCAGACCCCGAGGAGAGACCAATGAATATTTAAACATCTCATATATTTCACTCTGACGCTCACACACACACACACACACACACACACACACACACACACACACACACACACACACGATACAATACATTGATACTGACTTGGGTCACTACACTAACAAGACTCTGGATATACCCATTAATTTATAATATGTGGGTGTGTGTGTGTGTGTGTGTGTGTGTGTGTTTTTGTACATCCCACGTAGTGAGGACCACAACACGTTTTTAACCAACAGAGTGAGGACATTTTTGCAAAGTGAGGACATTTCGGCCGGTCCTCACTTCTTTAAAGGCTTTTTTGAGATTTCAGACTTTGTTTTAAGGGTTAAAGGTTACATGATAATGATAATTAACTGAAGCAGTATTGTGTGGTTACAAAACTAACTAAAATTATAGTGAAAATGTCCTTCGTTTTCGTCTTTGTCAACTTTTTTCATACATAATGAAGATGGATAAGACAAAGGAAATGAAGGCAAAATTTACTGTGACCTCTTTTAATCTCCCACCCAACAAATACCCCATTACAAAAAACTACAACTAATAAAAACTAAACTAAAACTAGCAAACTCTAAAAACTCATTAAAACTAACTGAATTTGAAAACAAAAATTCACAACAAAATTAAAACTAAAACTAATGAAAAATCCAAAACTATTATAACCTTGCAAGGGAATTCACTGTTCCAATGAGGGTCCTCACAAAGATAGAAGTACAAGAATGTGTGTGTGTGTGTGTGTGTGTGTGACAGGTGACAGCTAAGGTCACTGCACAAGATTTGATTTACGCAGTCTCCTGCAAAATGACAACAGTAATTTTATGGATGTGCGCACTCACACATTCACACACACACACACACACACACACACTCAAACACACACAACAACAACATTAAGCATCGGCAGAGGTGAGAAATAAGTAACTGAGAAGGCCTAAATAAATAAATAAACAAAGTAAATGTTAAAAATACATTTCTCACATTGTGCATGTAGTGAAGATGTGACTCCACCAGTGGCCAACATGAGCTTCAGATAGATAACAAGCGTTAGAAACAACAGAGTTCAAGAGGTCACAGCGCCCAGTAACCATGGTGTGAAAATATTAAAGGACGCTGTGCAGAAAGAGAAATATAATCATGCTACCAGTCATGATATTTATGGAATAAATGCAGAGGATTTATAAGGTGCAGAGATGTGACGAACGAACAAAGTTTCTGCTCATAAGTAGAGGCAGTATCAAAATGACCCCAAAAAGACACAAAATGACCAAAAAAACACACAAAATTAGTAAAAAAACTACACAAAATGACTGAAAAAAAACACTAAATTACTTTAAAAAGACACAAAATGACAAAAAAAAACACAAAATGACCAAAAAATACACAAAATTACAAAAAAAGACACAAAATGACTGAAAAAAACACTAAATTATTTTAAAAAGACACAAAATGACCAAAAAGAAATAAAATTAAATAAAAAAAACTAAATTACTTAAAAAAGAAACAAAATGACCAAAAAAACAGAATTACCCAAATAGACACAAAATTACAAAAAAAGACACAAAATGACCAAAAAAGTAATTAAAGGGACGTTCCACACACAACACGGTAAAGTGCCATTCATATAAAACTCACATTAAACTTTCATATCAAGGTGGGGGCCACAAAATATCGTCACGAGGGCCCCAAGTTTGAGACCCCTGTCATAAGTGCTTAAACCGTATTGTATGTAAACTTCTTTAACTCTTTTCTTTTTCAAACTCATCTCAAACCAGATAAAACAGTAAATCTGAGGGAAATGATCTTGCTGCATGGACAGATAATTTACCTTGACAAGATTTATTAAATTAAGATTATTAAATCTAGAAATAAGCATGTTGAACACTTAAAATAATAAATTAACTCTTAAAACAAGATAAATTATCTAACACTTCTAAATCTAAAGGTTTTTTTTATCTTGGTAAGAAACTAATAATTGTCAGGTCACTCTGCTCGGGCCAGTTCATCGCTGCTGGCAGCTTTAATTTATCTTACAAATGTACTAGATTTAAAGTGGCAAATCTACAAGAAAAAAGCAGCAGATGTACGAGAAAAAAGTGGGAAAAAATCAACTTTTTTCTCCCAGATTCACCACTTTAACCCTTAATAGGACCCTCATTGAAATACTTGCAAATTCCAAATTTCAACCCAAGAGAATATTGGAGGATATTACATACAGCCAGAATGTGTAAAAAAAAAACATACGAAAATAACATTTTGAGTAAAATGTTTACGAGATTAAAGGGCCAAATCTACGAGAAAAAAGTTGCATATTAATGAGATTTAAAGTGGTGAATCTGGGAGAAAAAAGTTGCTTTTTTTCCCACTTTTTTTGCACAGATTTGCCACTTTAAATCTCTTAAATATGCAACTTTTTTTCTTGTAGGTTTGCCACTTTAATCCAGTAAATTTGCCACTTTTTTCTCTAAATATTACCTGACTCTAACTACCAAATATAGTTCTTTGCCTGATAAAGGGTTGACCAGAATCACTCTGGAAACTCAGTGTTGCTTCTTCCAGAAAGAAGAAATGCTGAATTTCAACTCTGCAGCCATTATACTTGTCTGGTGAGCTGCGAATATCCCAACAAAGTATCAAAACTATTGATGACATCCTTGCACAACCTCTCTCTCACATGCACACACACACACATGCACACACACACACACTGGATCCACAGCCACAGGGCATGAGTGGGAGTCTGGTCTGACTAAGCTGTCATAAATTTATCTGATTGAACGATTGGCTGTCACACAGGGCTGTGATTAGCTGACAGGCCGTGATGACCTCATTAGACATTCCTTCCTGTCCAGAGGGGGGAATCCTCCCAGGATCCATCATGAATCCTAATCTGTCGCTGCACTGCATGGATAAAAGTATGCATGACGCCCTTCCATTGAACTTTGACCAAACATTAAATACAGATGAAATGCAGCTTATGCATTCATTCTTACATATGTAAAATATACATGAATCCAACCAGAATGCATTAAAATAAGTAAGCGTGCAGCAGGCCAGAGCGTCCAGCTGGCAGCGAGAGAGATGCTGACTCATTCATCACGCAATGTCAATTGATCTGGAAAGGTAGAATCAATCACTGTCTCATCAGTTTAACATTTAACACAGCAACATGGCAGGGTCAAGAACACGCACACACATGAAACACACACACATGTGAAACACACACTGTGACGACCCTGGCTGTATTTTTCCAACCTGTGTCTAGTTGTTTTTGTGGTTTTGTTAGTGGGAGAGTGTGTTAAAGGCTGGATTCAGCTGCTGATTGGTCCATTCACAGAATCCTGCCTTTTGAAACTCACTGCGTTTACATGCACAGACACAACCGGCTAACGTGACTGGCTAATGTGTGACCGGCTAACGTGACGGGTAATGTGACCGGCTAACGTGACCTGCAAATGTGACCGGCTAATGCGACCGGCTAACATAGCCAGCTAATATACGACTGGCTAACGCGACCAGCTAATGTGCAACTGGCTAACGTGACCGGCTAATGTGACCGGCTAATGTGACCGGCTAACATGACCAGCTAATGTGCGACTGGCTAACGTGACCAGCTAATGTGTGATCGGCTAATGTGTGATTGGCTAACGTGACTGGCTAATGCGACCGGCTAACGCGACTAGCTAACGTGACCAACTAATGTGCGACCGGCCTCATTGGCTCCCATATTAAAAACACAGGAAGATTTCTGAAAAAGGGAGATGTAACAGTTTTTTTAGATCGCTCTAACAAAGCTATTTTTTTTTCATTTTTCATTCTGTTCGAGGCAAGAAATTCCAGTCTGTCCACCTCTGTTACGGAACATTAACAGTTGGTAGCAGTTAATTCTGTTGATTGCTCTGCTCTGATTGCCTTTGATCTTTGATGTGATTACAGTTACAGATACACACACACACACATGTGCGTAAGCGCACACACTCCTCCAGATACACATATTTCACTCACACACACAGACACACACACACACATTTTGAGGTTAAAGGTCATAGGTTGCTGTATAAATAAATACTTGAAGAGGAATGTTTGTTGTAGGTGTGCTCCTTGTATATTATATAGTATTATAACATTACTAGTATTAATTGTTTGAGATCTCTGAAGAATCTCATCATAGTGTACTCACACCGGCAGTAGCCCCCGTGGCCCTTTCACAATTGTCCTTGACCTTGTGCATTAGAAGCAGAGGTAGTGATAAAAAAAAAGGGTTTTTACTCAAAAAATAAGAAATGAAAACCAAAAATTAGGATGTATGATGATCAAAAACAAGTTATTTGAGGGAAAAACCTGGAATACTGAATGATGAAATGAATTTATTGCAAAGATATAGAACATAAAAACTTAGTCGGGTCACTTTAGACCCATGTTGTGCATTAACAACAGTAAAGGGTCAAGTGGGCAGAGTTAACTGACAGGTTACTGCTGAGACCGTAACATTATTAATATATTGGATACCAACGACTGTGTGTGTGTGTGTGTGTGTGTGTGTGTGTGTGTGTGTGTGTCTTTTTATCCATCAATGTGAGTTATGATTAGTCAGTGCATGTGGTGCAAAATGGAGATGTGTGTTTGTCGATCTGGGAATTATGGATAGCTGTAGAGGGCACGACACTAAAACTGTGTGTGTGTGTGTGTGTGTGTGTGTGTGTGTGTGTGTAATTACTAATGTGAATTCCTGAATTATGGTTTTCTGTGCGTGTGTGTAAGTACGTAATAACTAATGCTTGCAGGCTAGATGGGTGCAGAGCAGAGCAACGATTATAGAGTCATTCCTCAGCTCAAGGTTGGCAGGGACGCACACAAACACACACACAAACAAACACACACACACACACACACACACATCTACACACACAGCAGAGAAGAATAAATGATTGCTCTGCTGTGATTGTCCCGTCCAGCCCCAGAGTCCTCATCACAGCCTCCACCTGGCAAACTGTCACAAACACGTCTTTGTGTTTCTGGACTTGTGAGGACCTTCAAATCATCTCCACATGTTTGGAAAGAAATATCAAAATTTAAGGATTTGCAGTTACACAAGTAAATTTGCTACATTTATGTACAACCCTTAACCCCTTTATCAGGCAAAGAACTATATTTGGTAGTTAGAGTCAGATAATATTTCAAGAAAAAAGTTGCAAATTTACTAGATTAAAGTGGCAAACCTGCAAGAAAAAAAGTTGCAGATTTAAGAGAAAAAAGTGGGAAAAAAGCAACTTTTCCACTTTAATCTCATAAATCTGCACATTTTTTTCTAGTAGATTTGCCACTTTAATCTCGTAAACTTTTTTCTCAAAATATTATTTTCGTATGTTTTTAGTGTGACATTTATGTTTCTAGACCATTTTTAAAATGTGAATTTTCTTTCTACAACGAAAACTATTACCATTTTTAATTTACATGCAAAGAGACTGTTCAGCACTTTTATTATGTATTATTTTTTCTGCTGTTTTATGTGTGTATAAATGGTAAAAAAAAAAAAATAATAATAAAACATTTCCATAGAAACCTGTGTCTTTTGCTTGTATTTTGGGTTCCTGGCAGCTTTATACTTTGTTAATTAAAATAAAATGAAAAATCTGACTGATAGCCAAGTTTGTGTGGAGAAAAAGGAGCCATGCATGTGATGTAAGGACAGACTGAAAGATGATAAACAGAGACAGAAATTAATGCAGAGGAAGTTGACAAATTTGAATCAACATTTCCTGGACTTCAGAGGTTTAACCCATAAGAACCTATGGTGACACCCATGTAACAAACACTTTAAATCTTCTAGAATCTCCCATATTCAGCTTTGTGCTTCACCTTAACTCACTAAATCTCTAAGCAACGTATATTCAAAACCCTGGTGTGCTGGTCATGTGACTGTGACAAGAAGTGATTTCAAAAAGCTTATTTTTTGTTACGAGGCTAAGTTTAAACCCATTTAACAATTCTAATCCGTTCATAGGGTGTCCTGTATTGCATTTAACTTGTTCTGACCATATTTCCTGAACAAATTAAAGTCACAATTTTGATATATGTTATGGAGATGCAAACAAAAAGGCAAATGGATATTTGTTTTTAAAAATCTGAAAAATAATTTGCTGTTAAACAGCAGTATTAATGTTGTGGAGATGCAAAGAAAAGGGCAAATTTGTGTCTCTGTAAGTAGAAAATGTGTCTAGTTTTTTTTTAAGTTTAAAATAAGAAATATCATAAACATAAATACCATAAACATCCAATGTCACATCACAGATCTTTGACATTTAGGAGTAGATTTAAAAAAAAACAAAAAAAACAAAACATCATAAATGTGTTCTATGTGGTCCACTTGGTCTGTGGTATATCCCCCATAATGTTCCTTTAAGGATTACTGGGTCTGGGTTCTTATGTGTTAAGTGGCAGAATGAAAAGTATTCAGAAACTTTTACTTTTTGGAGTTGGCATTTCTAAACCACTGATCATCCATTGATCCATCCTTTTTCCGCCGCTTATTCGGGGCCGGGTCGCGGGGGCAGCAGGGGGCACTGCCTTCCTGTTGACCTGTAACACATTCTACTAAGAACTGTTTCCTTTCTTTAATTCTTTTAGTCCTGAAACATTTGGTACACAGCGCTGTGCACAGGCCAGTAGGATTTCATTTTATTTATACAGCAACAAATCACAGCAGAGGCTAACTCATGACACGTTTAAATAAAGCAGGTCTCGGCCATCGTCTCTATTTTGCAGTGACCCAACAATCTCCCATGAGCGAGCACGAGGCAGTGGCCGCGAGGAAAAACCTTGAAGAGAAGCGGCTCTGGGTGGGACGCCATCTGCCCCGACCGGCTGGACGGAGAGAAGGAAAATAAGACAGAGAGAGAGAGAGAAGAATAACAACAACAATAAAAAAATAGAAATATGACGATTTAATGCCATGCATAAAGAGTTTAAGAGTTAATTTCATCATTCTGTCTTTTTAGTGATCATTTTTACATCTATTTTTGGTCATTTTGTGTCTTTTTTGATATTATCTTTTTTTGATCATTTTTGTGTCTTTTTTTGGTCAATTTGTGTCATTTTTTGGTCAATTTGTGTCATTTTTGGTCATTTAGCGTCTTTTATGTTCATTTTGTGTCTTTTTTGGTCCATTTGTGTCTTCTTTTCTGTCAATTTGTGTCTTTTTAGTGGTCATTTTTACATCTATTTTTGGTAATTTTGTGTCTTTTTTTTATCATTTTGTGTCTTTTTTTTGGTCAATTTGTATATTTTTTTAGTCATTTTTACATCGACAGTCATGGAAACATTGATAATAACCAAAATCATTATGAATAAAACCAGAGAGAGAGAGGGACAGTGATGCAGAGCGACAAGAATAACAACAACAATAAAAAAATATAAATAACAATAAAAAAATATAAATATGACGATTTAATTCCATGCATAAAGAGTTTAAGAGTTAATTTCATCATTCTGTCTTTTTAGTGGTCATCTATTTTTGGTCAGTTTGTCTCATTTTTGGTCATTTAACGTCTTTAATGTTAATTTTGTGTCATTTTTGGCCCATTTGTGTCTTTTTTTTGTGTCAATTTGTGTCTTTTTAGTGGTCATTTTTACATCTATTTTTGGTAATTTTGTGTCTTTTTTGATCATATTGTCTTTTTTTGATCATTTTGTGTCTTTTTTTGGTCAATTTGTGTATTTTCTTTAGTCATTTTTACATCTACAGTCATGGAAACATTGATAATAACCAAAATCATTATGAATAAAACCAGAGAGAGAGAGGGACAGTGATGCAGAGCGACAAGGATAACAACGACAATAAAAAAATAGAAATATGATGATTTAATGCCATGCATAAAGAGTTTAAGAGTTAATTTCATCATTCTGTCTTTTTAGTGGTCATCTATTTTTGGTCAGTTTGTGTCATTTTTGGTCATTTAACGTCTTTTATGTTCATTTTGTGTCTTTTTTGGTCCATTTGTGTCTTCTTTTCTGTCAATTTGTGTCTTTTTAGTGGTCATTTTTACATCTATTTTTGGTAATTTTGTGTCTTTTTTGATCATATTGTCTTTTTTTGATTATTTTGTGTCTTTTTTTGGTCAATTTGTGTATTTTTTTCGTCATTTTTACATCTACAGTCATGGAAACATTGATAATAACCAAAATCATTATGAATAAAACCAGAGAGAGAGAGAGGGACAGTGATGCAGAGCGACAAGAATAACAACAACAATACACACATTCTTGTACTTCTATCTTTGTGAGGACCCTCATTGTAACAGTGAATTCCCTTGCAAGGTTATAATAGTTTTGGATTCTTCATCAGTTTTAGTTTTAATTTCGTTGAGAATTTTTGTTTTCAAATTCAGTTAATTTTAGTTTTAGTTTAGTATTTATTTTTTTAAATGCTTTAGTTTTAGTTTAGCTTTTAATAGTTGTAGTTTTTAGTAATGGGGTATTTGTTGGGTGGGAGATTAAAAGAGGTCACAGTAAATTTTGCCTTTATTTCCTTTGTGTTATCCATCTTCATTATGTATGAAAAAAGTTGAAAAAGACGGAAACAAAGGACATTTTCGCTATAATTTTAGTTAGTTTTGTAACCACACAATACAGTTTCAGTTAGTTTTTTTAAAACTCTAGTTTTTGTTTTTATTTCAGTTAACGAAAATGTTTTTTCAATTGTAGTTTTCGTTATTTAATTTCGTTTTCATTAACTATAATAACCTTGTTCCTTATAGCCCCTTAACCTAACCTTCACCATCATAACTAAATGCCCAACCCGAACCCAAATACATAAACCTGATTGTAACCTTTAACCCTTAAAACAAAGTCTGAAATATATATATAAAAAAAAAAAAAAAGCCTTTAAAGAAGTGAGGACCGGCCGAAATGTCCTCACTTTGCAAAAATGTCCTCACTCTGTTGGTTAAAAACGTGTCCCGGTCCTCACTATGTAGGAAGTACAAGAACACACACACACACACACACACACACACACAGGCGCTCAGCAGTAAAGTTGGGAAAGGTCGTCTCATTCCTCTGAGGATTGTGGTTAAGTCTGTTTATCCTGTTTGCAGCCGAGCATGGAGGGCAAGGGAGCAACAGCTCACCCTCTAGCTCTCATTAGCAAGGGTGGCACTGTGTGTGTGTGTGTGTGTGTGTGTGTGTGTGTGTGTTGTTTGTGTTTGTTCATAAACAGGCCATTGTATTATGCCAATAAAACATTTTATTCTTCTGTTAGCAGCTCTGATGCTGCAAACGAACCATGAATCGACTACAAGATTCAGATAAGTTTCCACAAATGTTCAAAAAGGTGTTTAGTCTAAAAAACAGATAAAAACAGTAAATCTGAGGGAAATGATCTTGCTGCATGGACAGATAATTTAACTTTGACGATTGAAGATTTCTTAAATTAAGATTATTAAATCTAGAAATAAGCATGTTGAACGCTTAAAATAATAAATTAACTCTTAAAACAAGATAAATTATCTAACACTTCTAAATCTAAAGTTTTTGGCCCGATCAGAGTGACCTGATAATTATTTGTTTCTCACCAAGATAAAAAAAAAATGGTGTCTTTTTTTGGTGTTTCATTTTGTCTTTTTGTGTCTTTTTTGTGATTTTACATCTTTTGTATCTTTTTATGGGTGTTTTTTTGTCTTTTTTTTTCTATCTCTTTTTAGGTCATTTTACAACTTTTTGTGTTTTTTTTTTTTGTTTTTGTGTCTTTTTGTGTCTTTTTATCTCTTTTGTGTCTTTTTTTTTGTCTTTTTATGTCTTTTTGTGATTTTGTCTTTTTGTGTCTTTTTTTGGTCATTTTGTGTCTTTTTACATCTTCTTTTGGTAACAAAATTACCAGAAAATGTACAAAAGAGATAAAATTAAAGCTGCAAGCAGCGATGAACTGGCCCGAGCAGAGTGACCTGACAATTATTTATTTCTTACCACGATAAAAAAAATAAAGTGTTAGATCATTTATCTTGTTTTAACCCTTTATCAGGCAAAGAACTATATTTGGTAACTTCAGGTAATATTTCGAGAAAAAAGTTGCAATTTTACTAGATCAAAGTGGCAAATCTACAAGAAAAAAAGTTGCAGATTTACAAGAAAAAAGTGGGAAGAAAGCAACTTTTTTCTCCCAGATTCACCACTTTAAATCTCATAAATCTGCGCATTTTTTTCGCGTAGATTTGCCACTTTAATCTCGTAAACTTTTTTCTCAAAATATTATTTTCGTATGTCATATCATATTTTTATCATCATATTTTTTTTTACACATTCTGGCAGTATGTAATATCCTCCAATATTCTCTAGGGTTGAAATTTGGAATTTGCAAGTATTTCAATGAGTGTCCTATTAAGGGTTAAAGTGGTGAATCTGGGAGAAAAAAGTTGCTTTTTCCCCCTTTTTTCTCTTAAATCTGCAACTTTTTTTCTTGTAGATTTGCCACTTTAATCTAGTAAATTTGCAACTTTTTTCTTGAAATATTACCTGAAGTTACCAAATATAGTTCTTTGCCTGATAAAGGGTTAAGAGTTAATTTCTTATTTTAAGCGTTCAACATGCTTATTTCTAGATTTAACAATCTTAATTTAATAAATCTTGTCAAGGTAAATTATCTGTCCATGCAGCAAGATCATTTCCCTCAGATTTACTGTTTTGATCTGGTTTTTAGACTAAACACCTTTTTAGCAGTGCAAATCTGTGAAACAAATGGAATCAACCCAAATGTCCAGTGTCCGTTTTGACGTATAGTTCAGTAAAAACTTTACAAAGGCACTATGTTTTATGTCCGAACTGATAAACTTTTATTTTTGTAAATATACACATTTTTACAGACATTTTTCACGGCGTCCCACTTTCTGGGAATCTGTGTTGTATCTGTATGTCCATGACTCTATTTCTGAATGTCCTCTTTATGTTGTCATTCACTTAATGAATACAAAATAAAGCATTTTCATTGCAGTATGTGTAGCTGGACGGTTTCAGAGTAATTAGAAGCAGAGACTGTGGAGATAACAGCGACAGTAGCTGCTGACGTGTTTTTTTTATGGATCATTTATTTGAAGAGCTTAATGAACGAGCCAGTGTTGTCAACATCCATTTGAAATAATTACTTCTTTAATGCACTCAAAAATGAGTATTTGTAATGAGTGATTTTAATGACTCCTGTAATTAACAAAGACAGGTGTGTTTCCCAGGAAATAAAGCAATTTTATTCAAATGATGCTCGGTTGAACCTTCAGATTCTCTTCTAATTGTCCTCTTTGTCTCTTTGAAATCTTTTCTTATTTCTGGACCCTTTTTTCTTTCACTTTTCCTTTTCCACTTTTAACTTTTTTTTCAACTTTACACTTCTTGCATTTATCTCATCTCTTATTGATTTCTGTAACTCACTTTTCTCCTCACTACACTGCAAAAAAGGTGTTTAGTCTAAAAACTATATGGAGTAAGACCGCTGTCAAAAAGACGTGTCCATGTTATAAGCATTCGTATTTGTAATGATAAACATTTGTGTGTAAATAAAAAAGTTGTACCCAAAATTCTGCTGTCACACACATGAGTCTGATAAATTATTAGTGTTAGGATTGTTTTTATGTGAGTATGAATCTAAAAGCTGTGAGTGCAAAGTCTTGTGAATACAACTCTAATTTCTACGACTACGAGTCTTCACTGTGAACATGAATTCAAGTTTGTGGGTACGAGTCGAAAAACTGTTGAAATGACGTCACAGGCAGGTCACAGGCAGGTCACAGGGGAAAGCAATCGAACCCCGAAAAATGCGCCGAAGGATGGCTGACAACATGGACACCGTCGGGGAAGCATCATCATCATCATCATCATCACAGGTAAAGTAAATAACACATCCAACATTTATTTATTTTTATTTAGTTGTTTATTTCATGAAATTGTACTGTTTTAAATAATATGAAGTTTATGGACGTTAAGACATTCTGCTTTAGCTTACAAGCTAATGACCGGAGAATCAAACGAGGGAACGCACCTACGCCGCTCCGCTGCTGTAAAAGTGGAGAAATTCGCCTCAATATCGCAAACAAACGCAGGGAGAGGACAACAATGAATGTTTCTTGATTTACAATGTATTGTAAATAGTCCAAATTCAAGTGTGGTTGATTCAACACATCTGTAATCCTTGATTTCAGACGTTCCAATAACCGAGCAGCTACTGGTCCCTGTAAACAACAAATTTGATGCATTAGGCTAAATGCCACTGTTAACATAGTCATTTACCAACATACAGTACTCTATCCCACATAGGCTGGACAGACATAAAAAATAATTTTGTATTTTTAGCAAAATAATGTATGCCAATCATTAGCATGCAAGTTAATACAACAAATATCAATTATTAAATTATTAATTAATATTACTAGTCTGGACCTATGCAAACCACACTTGTGTGTCTGATCTCAGATATACACGTATATAATAAATAAATTCTGGATTGATAGTAAACTGCTGTCAGGACTCTGACTAATTCTATTGTTTGGTTACACAAGCAGTAACTGACATGTGGTTAGCTTGTAAGCTAAAGCAGAATGTCTTAACGTCCATAAACTTCATATTATTTAAAACAGTACAATTTCATGAAATAAACAACTAAATAAAAATAAATAAATGTTGGATGTGTTATTTACTTTACCTGTGATGATGATGATGATGCTTCCCCGACGGTGTCCATGTTGTCAGCCATCCTTCGGCGCATTTTTCGGGGTTCGATTGCTTTCCCCTGTGACCTGCCTGTGACGTCATTTCAACAGTTTTTCGACTCGTACCCACAAACTTGAATTCGTGTTCACAGTGAAGACTCGTAGTCGTAGAAATTAGAGTTGTATTCACAAGACTTTGCACTCACAGCTTTTAGATTCATACTCACATAAAAACAATCCTAACCCTAATAATTTATCAGACTCATGTGTGTGACAGCAGAATTTTGGGTACAACTTTTTTATTTACACACAAATGTTTATCATTACAAATACGAATGCTTATAACATGGACACGTCTTTTTGACAGCGGTCTTACTCCATAAAAAACCAGATAAAAACAGTAAATCTGAGGGAAATGATCTTGCTGCATGGACAGATAATTTACCTTTACCTGCTTAAAATAAGAAATTAACTCTTAAAACAAGATAAAATAATTAACACTTCTAAATCTTTTTTTTTTATCTTGGTAAGAAACAAATAATCATCAGGTCACTCTGATCGGGCCAGTTCATCTCTGCTTGCAGCTTTGAGTTATCTTGTTTTAAGAGTTAATTTCATCATTCTATCTATTTTTATTCAGTATTCAATATTCAGTTTGTGTCTTTTTTGGTCATTTAACGTCTTCTATTTTCATTTTGTGTCTTTTTTGGTCAATTTTACATCTATTTTTGGTAATTTTGTGTCTTTTTTGATCATATTGTCTTTTTTTGATCATTTTGTGTCTTTTTTTGGTCAATTTGTGTATTTCTTTAGTCATTTTTACATCTACAGTCATGGAAACATTGATAATAACCAAAATCATTATGAATAAAACCATGGGAAATGTCTAGATATCAGCTCTTAAATATAAAATACACAAATTGACCAAAAAAGAGACACAAAATGATCAAAAAAGACACTATCACCTCTTAAATATATATATATATTTAAGAGGTATACATATACATATATATATATATATATATATATATATATATATATATATACTGAAGAAGTTCTACTTGACATGAAACAAATAATCATCAGGTCACTCTGCTCGGGCCAGTTCATCACTGCTTGCAGCTTTAATTTATCTTGTTTTCAGAGTTAATTTCTTATTTTAAGTGTTCAACATGCTTATTTCTAGATTTAATAATCTTAATTTAAGAAATCTTGTCAAGGTAAATTATCTGTCCATGCAGCAAGATCATTTCCCTCAGATTTACGTTTTTTATCTGGTTTTTAGACTAAACACCTTTTTTGTAGTGTAAACGTATTATTTTTTTGTTTCATTGTGTTTTAATTGTGTTTTAACTGTGTTTTAATTGTCTTAAGCTCCCCTATCTAATTTTTATTAAATCTTCTGTCAAGCATTTTGTGATTTTATCTGTGAAAAGTGCTTTATAAATAAACTTAACTTACTTTAGCACCATGTCTCACTCCTCCTGCTCATTTATCTTACATCACCTCTCTCAGTATCTCTCAGACGTGTCACCAGTCTGTCCATCTGTCAAACAGAAACATTTTTGTCTGACAATTTATCGTCCAATCAGAGCGGCCGGTGACAGCTCCCACCACCTCACCAAACAGCGTGTGTGTTTGGAAGAGAGCTTGAGAATTAGTGTGAAATGTGTGTGAGAAAGAGAGTGTGTGTCCACAGGTAACGTGTAAAACAGAAGTGGGTCACAGACTGAGCTTTCTCTACACTGAAAAAAGTGTAACATGCAATTGTTCATTCAAACTAAAACCGGCCACACTGCAAAAAATAGGAAAAGTTGGGTGAACTCAAAAATGTTGCGACCACAATTTTGAGTTAGCATTGATACGCTAGTGGCTACTCTTGTAGCTGTAACAAGCAGCGCCGCTAGCATCAGTTAGCCGCTAGCATCTGTTAGCTGCTAGCATCAGTTAGCCGCTAGCATCAGTTAGCCGCTAGCTTTCGCTAATGACCGAATTTCACAACAAAGAAATAAGAGTTATCAGAACTATTGTCCCTTGTTGTGAACCCCAACTTAAAGACACAAAATTACCAAAAAAAAGACACAAAATTACCAAATAAGACACAAAATGACTGACAAAACACTAAATTACTTAAAAAAAGACACAAAATGACCAAAAAATACACAGAATTAACACAAAAAAGACACAAAATTATAATAAAAGACACAAAATAATTAAAAAAGACACAAAATTATTCAAAAAGACACAAAATTACCAAAAAAAAGACACAAAATTACAAAAAAGACACAAAATTACTTAAACTAAAACCGGCCATTTAAAAGAGGATAAAATCATTGATTTGATTGTAAAATAATTTGGATCAATGCAAAGAATTAAGGTTGAGTCAAGTGCAGTATTATTGTTTTCATCAACATAAAATAATCAGGTCAATAATAACAAGTTACTCAATTTAGATTCTATGAAGTCAAATATTTTAGATGTGATACCTGGACCACATTTTTTTTAGTTTGAGCAAGGTTATACTTCTTTCAGTGTACCAGGTATTATCTCATATGACAGCAGTCGTGGCATGTTTTAATGAGCTCGGCTCCACAGAGACACTAAATCTGGATCCTGCACTGGAAAAAAGTGCTAATCCTCACGATCCTTTTTCATTTCCTTTCTTTCTTTTTATTTTTTTTGAGGGGGCAGGGACGCATGTTCCCAGTTTCTACATGTGCTGCAGTGCTCATTACTGCTTAGTGGCGCTTTTCTTGACCAGAGGTCACCTGTCAATCAAAGAGAGTAGGAGGTAAATGTGTCTTTCTGTCACTTTACCTTGAGTTTGTATGCATGTTGCTCTTCTTTTAAGTCTTTTCATTCATCGTGACTATCACTGAACTCGTTATTTTCGAACCAGCAGACGTTCAAAATGCAACTTTCTCAAGTATTGCGATTCTTTTTATTTGTTGCTGGGGAAGAATGAGCATCTAAAAAGGTGCCAAGGTAACTAAAGTCCATGTTTTTATTGAGTCAAAATTATATAAAAAGCTGGAATGCAAATAACGGCATACAGAGAATAATTCCATACCTATAACAGGAAGATAATAACATTTCTAACATAAAAAAATGTGAGAGACATGTTTCCACCCATTTTGAATGTTACTATTCAATGTCCAGAATCAGAATCAGAGTCACAAACATACACACTGCAAAAAAAGAAAAGTTGGGTGAACTCAAAATTTCAAGGCAACAAACTTCGATAAAATTTTAAGTTGGACAATTAAACTAAATATTCTAAGTTTTGTTTTTGAGTTTGCTCAACTCTGAATTTCTCTGGCACGATTGTAACGCCGCTATGAATGTCAGCTAATGTTGCGACCACAATTTTGAGTTAGCATTGATACGCTAATGGCTACTCTTGTAGCTGTAACAAGCAACGCCACTAGCATCAGTTAGCAGCTAGCATCAGTTAGCCGCTAGCTTCAGTTAGCCACTAGCATCAGTTAGCCGCTAGCATAAGTTAGCCGCTAGCATCAGTTAGCCGCTAGCATCAGTTAGCCGCGAGCATCAGTTTGCCACTAGCATCAGTTAGCCGCTAGCATCACTGTCTGACGCATAGCAGTAGTTCAAAACGTAATGAACTACCTATCTATCTTTCTATCTTACACACCTCCTTCTGTGTTTTTCTATAATTTTGTGTTATTTTCACATCTATTTTTGTCTTTTGATGGCTTTTTCGGTCAATTTGTGTCAATTTCAATAATTTTGTGTCATTATTTTGATCATTTTACATCTGCAGCACCGCTAGCATAAGTTAGCCGCTAGCATCAGTTAGCCGCTAGCTTTTGCTAATGACTGCATTTCCCAACAAAGAAATAAGAGTTATCAGAACTATTGTCCCTTGTTGTGAACCCCAACTTAAAGATATAAGTAACAACAACTCACCAACTTGTTTTTGAGCAGACAACTGGCTTCCTTTGTTGTGCTAACTTACATTATTGCCCTAAATGTCAATAATTTATATTTCCAAGTTTTACCAACTTAAATCACTGTTTTAGGCCAAGAAATACAAGTCGGCTTTTTTGCAGTGTGCAGAAGAAGTCAACTACTCCAAAAATGATTATACATAGAAGGTCGATATCAGCCCATTCAATGTTTTGTTGCAGTTTACATTTAATTTTGTGATTGGTGTCAGGAAGGAGGAGACAGGGTATGATCCTCTGCTGAAAGGAGAAGAAGAAGATAAAGTTACCTTTACTCCTGCATCAAAACAAGCTGTGAGTTTCATTGACAGCAGGTAAATATGAGGCAGAAGTCATTTAAAAGGTGAGAAGACTAGAATTGATGGATGACTGTGAGCAGCATGACAGGACTGTTGCTGCACTGATGCAATTACTTTGGTGTAAATGAACATAAAAGTCTTTTTCAACCTTTATTCATCCCTTCAACTAATTTGCACATACAAGTTGTGTGCTCCTGTTAGAAAGCCTGCTACTTTTAATCCAGTGCTGTCCTTCATTTAGTGAAAACAGATGTCATAACATACAGTCGTTATGTGTTTTTATGTGTTTTTATGCACACTGTTGATTGCACATTATTTGTTTCACAGCACCAACATTTCTATACTGCATATTCACATTTATTCTGCACTGGAATTCTACTCCTTAATACTAGTTAATAATTCTATCTATCTATCTATCTATCTATCTATCTATCTATCTATCTATCTATCTATCTATCTTACACACCTCCTCACAACACGCTACTTAACACACTTGTGTGTTTTTCTATAATTTTGTGTCATTTTTGTGTTATTTTTGGTCAATTTGTGTCTATTTCAATAATTTTTCTGTCATTTTTTGATCATTTTTACATCTATTTTTTGTCATCTTGTGTCTTTCTGGGTCAATGTGTGTCTATTTCAATAATTTTTTGTCTATTTTGGTCAATTTGTGTCTATTTCAATAATCTTGTGTCATCTATCTATCTATCTATCTATCTATCTATCTATCTATCTATCTATCTATCTATCTATCTATCTTACACACCTCCTCACAACACTCTACTTAATACATTTCTATAATTTTGTGTCATTTTTGTGTTATTTTTACATCTATTTTTGTCATCTTGTGTCTTTTTTGGTCAATTTGTATCTATTTCAATAATTTTGTTTCATCTATCTATCTATCTATCTATCTATCTATCTATCTATCTATCTATCCATCCATCCATCCATCCATCCATCCATCCATCCATCCATCCATCCATCCATCCATCCATCCATCCATCCATCCATCCATCCATCCATCTATCTATCTATCTATCTATCTATCTCACTTCTTTTTCTGACAGAAATCTTCTCATGCACTTGTCCTGACCTCTTCTCTCTCTCTCTCCCTCCTCAACAATCCTGGATCTCACCCCTCCGTCCTCCCTCTCCTCTCCTCTTCATCTCTCCCTCCTCCTCTTCATCTCTCCCTTGTCTTCTTCTTGTCGTCTATTACTGGTGTGTGGTTACAGAGGGAGAAGCAAGGTGTCAATGCTTTATTTAACTCTGGGTGACTGGGCTGACATCTGTCTGCTCTCCCCTCCGGGACAACAACTGTTACTGATCACTGCCTGATGGAGGGATGAAGGGGAGGAGGAGAGAGAGAGAGAAACAAAGGAGGTGTACAGGGACAGAGAGGAGCAGGTACAAGGACTGGGGGAGAAATTCCCACGAAAGCGCCGGAGCACGACTTCTTCATGACGTGAAAAAAAGACACAAAAAAGACAAAAAAAGACACAAAATTACTAAAAAAAATACACAAAACGACACAAAATGACCAAAAAAGACACAAAAAGACAAAAAATACCCTAAATAACTAACAAAAAAGACACAACAGACACAAAATGACCAAAAAAAGACACAAAATAACTAACAAAAAAGACACAACAGACACAAAATGACCAAAAAAAGACACAAAATAACGAAAAAAGACACAAAATGACAAAAAAAAGACAAAAAAAAGAAACAAAAAAGACACAAAATGACAAATAGGGTGAGACAAAATGACAAAAAAACACAACAACAGACACACAATGACCAAAAAAAAGACACAAA
This sequence comes from Centropristis striata, assembly GCF_030273125.1. Taxonomy (NCBI): domain Eukaryota; kingdom Metazoa; phylum Chordata; class Actinopteri; order Perciformes; family Serranidae; genus Centropristis; species Centropristis striata. Next base: position 3,652,054 of record NC_081519.1, on the reverse strand, counting down.
ATGACTAGAAAAAGACACAAAATGACCAGAAAAAGACACAAAATGACCAAAAAAGTCACAAAACGACACAAAGACACAAAATGACCAAAAAATTCACAGAAGACACAAAATGACAAAAAGGAGGCAAAATGACAAAAAAAAAAAAGACACAAAAAGACACAAAATGACCAGAAAAAGACACAAAATGACCAAAAAAGGAGACGAAATCACACAAGACCCAACATTGCTAAATAAAAGAATACACAAAAAGACAGAAAAAAAAGACATAAAAAGGTTTTCAAAAATGCCCAAAATAGTCCAAGACTCCATAGAGTTAAGAAATGAGGATAGCAGGGAGAAGAGTAAAAGGAGGAGGAATAGAAAAGCGTGGGAATGTGGATGAGAAAGATACCATGATAATAAAAGAGGGGAAAAAGAAAAGAAGGGATGACATCTCAGATAAAGAAGGAGAGAGACAGAAGGTGATAGAAAGTTACATAAAAACTGATGCAAAAAGATGGATGAGGAGGGCTCTGGGGAGTTAGGATAAAGGTAGAGAAGAAATGAAAATAGAGGTAAAACTAGGCTTTTTCTCTCCCTCCTCCATCCCTCCATCCCTCCATCCAGATGAAGGGAGTGTTACACTGTAAACAGAGTTAGGAAGCTGATAAGTTGCTGCAATCTGTTACAACACTCATTACTGTCTACCTGCAACGCTCCCAGACGGAGAGAGGGAGAACCCGACAGGATGAGAAGTTTGAAGGGAGAAGGAGAAAAAAGAAGAAAGAAACTAGGAGGAAAATAAATTATTCTGTAGTCATTTAATTTCACTTAATATATTTGATAAAATGTATTAAATATAAATGCGTCCTTGATTTTGAGGCAGTTGTTTAAGTGACTTTCATATAAAAATGTTTGAGATAGAATCTTCTTATTTTGATCACATTAAATATAATCTTTATGTGTATTTAATTCGAAATCAAGATAATTTTGAATTAATCCAACACAGATAATACAATAGACAATAGAATTAGTCCGTTTTTAATTGACAGGCACTTCCTGTTAAGTTGTTATTAACTCAACTTGTAACTTAGTTAGATTTAATTAATAATATTGCGTACAATCTGTTGCCTCAATTTGATTGACTAGCTATTGTTTTTCTTTTTTTACAGTGATCGTTTTCTCTCCTGATTTACGATCATTCATTCATTTCTCCCTCTAGGTTTTGCCTTTTTATCCTTTCTTTGTCTCCTCCTTCTCTTTCTGTGTCCATCTTTCCTCTTCTTTTAATTCCCCCCATCCCTGAATGAATCTTCTCCTCTCCTCTCCTCTCCTCCTTCTTCATCACTTTTCCTCCCTCCGAATGAAAAGTTTGAAAGCAGAAGGAGAGGATAGGGAGAGAAAAAAGAAGAAGAGGAGGTAAGGAAAGGGAGGAGATAGGGGGGAAGTTACTGTTTCTGATCACTGCCTGATGGAGGGATGAAGGAGAGGTGGAGAGAGAGAGAAATGATTTAACCCTCTGGAGCACGACTTCTTCATGATGTCAAAAAAAGACACAAAATTACTAAAAAAATACACAAAGACACAAACTGACCACAAAAAGACACAAAATGACCAAAAAAGACACTAAGTAACTAAAAAAAAGCCACAACAGACACAAAATGACACAAAATGACTTAAAAAAATACACAAAAAGACACAAAATTACTTAAAAAATACACAAAAAGACACAAAATGACAAAAAAAGACACTAAAAAGACACAAAATGACTAAAAAAAAATACACAAATAGCCACAAAATGACCAAAAAAGACACAAAGAGACACAAAATTACTTAAAAAATACACAAAAAGACACATAATGACCAAAAAAGACACAAAATGACAAAAAAATACACTGAATAACTAAAAAAAGCCACAACAGACAAAATGACCAAAAAAGACACAAAATGACACAACCCTATCCTTTCTCTGTCTCCTTCTTCTCTTTCTGTATCCATCTTTCCTTTTCTTTTAATTCCCCCCATCCCTGAATGAATCTTCTCCTCCTCTTCATCTCGTTTCCTCCCTCCTCTCCTCTCTCTATCCCTACTTTGTCCTGCGTCTCCTTTCCTCCCCTCCTCCTGCTCTCCGTCTCCTTGCGGCCCAGTTAAACCAGTGTGTGTGTACTGGGAGTGGACTGTGTTGTCCCTGCAGCTGACTGCGAGCCATCCGCCCGCTCTGCTGCCTTCCAACACTCAGCACATGCCAGCGCAGGAAAGTCTGGTGTCAGTGTAACAATGGCGCCCCCTATAGGTGGAAGGAGGTACTGCAACACAGCTGCAGAGGAGACGAGGAGGAGGACGATAAGGAGGAGATAAAGTGTGTCCAGATGTTCACTACAGGCCAAAAGTTTGGAAGCAAGATCAAATTTGTACAAAAAGTGAGCATAGTTTCATTGATATACTTTGCAACTAAATAAGCATGATTATTATGTAAAGAATCACTTATCAGAACACATTTTAACTATAATTATCAGGTATTTAGGGTCTTTTTTTAGTCATAGTGTATCCTTTTGTCTTTTTTTGTCATTTTGTGTCTATGTTTAAGTCATTTTGTGTCTTTTTTTGGTCATTTTGTGTCTTTTTTTAAGTCATTTTGTGTCTTTTTTTGTCTTTTTGTGTCTTTTTTGGTCATTTTGTGTCTTTTTTAGTCATTTTGTGTCTTTTCTTGGTCATTTTGTGACTTTTTTAGTCATTTTGTATATTTTTTTAGTCATTTTGTGTCTTTTTTTTTAAGTCATTTTGCCTCTTTTTTTGGTCATTTTGTGTCTTTTTTTGGTCATTTTATGTCTTTTTTTAGTCATTTTGTGTCTTTTTTAGTCTTTTAGTCCAACATAAAATGTGATTTTGAATCTTTTTTTCACTTTCAAAACACTACCATGCTTAATAAAGAATTTTAAATGTTGCAAATGTTGAACAAAGGTGTCAAATGTAACATATAAGAGGGTTGCAACCAGTTCTATCATCATCTATCATTTGTGTCTAGTGTGTTTAGTGTAACAATTTGGGTCATTTTGTGTATTTTTTGTGTCTTTTTGTGTCTTTTTATAGCCATTTTGTGTCTTTTTTTGGTCATTTTGTGTCTTTTTTAGTCCTTTAGTCCAACATAAAATGTGATTTTGAATCTTTTTCTTTTACTTTCAAAACACTATCATGCTCAATAAAGAATTTTAAATGTTGCAAATGTGAACAAAGGTGTCAAATCTAACATATAAGAGGGTTCCATCCAGTTCTATCATTTGATACTAAATCTATTTGAGCTTGTCTCCAGTTTTACTTGGTATATCATCATCAAAGTGAAACTGGCCTCATGGAGTTTACAGCCAGAACTTTAGAGGTAAATTTAAACTAAAGTCTGACCATGCAATAGACACATCCAAAAACCCAAAGAATTCATACTGGTTTTAAAAAAAAGTCATTGTGAACAGAAAATTGAAGTTGTTTGTCCTGTACTGTAGATTGGGAACATCATTTTTGACAATCATCATCATCAATGTGATCATTATTCAGGTCTTTCTGTGTTTTTAATCCTGTATCATATTCTCCAGGTGTAAAATGTTGCATGCTCTTTAAAGGCATATTTTGTTATAATGCATGCAACTATTTTAATGTATTAAATAATGGTAATTGTATTATTATTTGCAGGTTTGATTCTGTATTCACAGTGCATTTTTCATTATATTTTTACATTTTTTTAATATACTGAGTTTTTTGGTTTTCTTTTCCTCCATGCATTCTGTATAGATTGTTAAATAAAAAAAACAATTAAAATCAAACAAGCTACTATATCAAACTTTAAAACTGATGCACAATAATGATGACTTGCATTGAAAGGGTTTTGGACATAATTTATATCTGGAACAATAACACACTGTTCTTGTACATGCTGTGATGTTATGTCTTGTGTTTCTGACTTTATTTTAGAGATGTTGTCACATTCACAGATTTCAGCAATGGCTTTGATGTGTACATTGTTACAAAAACCACCAAAAAATACAAAATGTTATGCATTATATTGCTGAATCTGTCTTTGTTTCCCACTGACTTTAACATGATTCCAACATTTAATTATCACTGTGGCACATGTACTGTAAATCAATATCTGTCACTACGAAGACATGTTGTACTAATTTAATTTGTGTTGATGAATTATTGTCCTCCAGAGGTCAGAGGTCATCTGCAGCCTGGAGGGATTATCTGTGTTGTTCAGGGACACTTTAGTAGGGTTGAAAGTTCACCACTGAGGTTCCTTTACTGTCATTCTCCACCAGAGTACCGTATTTGCAAAAATAAAGAATATATATCATTTAATTTATGCATCCATCCATCCATTGTCGTCGCTTATCCAGGGCCAGGTCGCGGGGGCAGCAGGATAAGGTTTTCTTTACTGTCATTTATCCTTTATTTATTTCTCGAGGAAGTATTTATAGCAACCCCTCATATACAATGATGTCGAGAGTACCGTAATGAGTCCGACAACGCAGGGCCATCGGACAGCCCTCGCAACACTTGCGCAGAGCTTCTATTTTTGTCGGACGACGGAGCACTACGCATAAATTCAGCACAGAGCAGATCGTTCGGGACAGGAAGTCTTGCACAGACACAAAATAAAACACCGGTATATTTTCAAAATAAAATACCTCGGGTTCGCTAACGAGGTCGGCCGGCTCGTTAACAAGCCGGCCGACCTCGTTAGCGCTCGTTAAGACGGAGTCGCTGGATTTGTCTCCAGTCATTACCGAGGAGATGTTGATTATCTTCCAGTTATATCAATTGATAAGGCGTGAATTCGCGAGATCTCGTGCGTCCTCGGGACTCTGCTGTCCGCAACAGCTCCGACACAGACAGATCCGGTGGGTGTTGACGGACTGCGTACATACGCAGCCGTTGCGGACAGAGCCCTGTTGGAGTCGTTACGCATCCAGTGGAATCCAGGCGTTAGAGGTGCAATACAGAACTGTGTCATCAGCGTAGAGACGGACATTACAATTTGTTATAGTGGACGTAATGTTGTTAATGAAAATGGTAAATGGGCGCTGCTGAGCTTCAATGGAGTAGGACGTGAGTTTGGAGGCTCCTGCCGATTTCGATCAAAATTGTTATTCTTCTGCGCTTTTACGTTACTTTTTTTTTTTTTTTTTTTGTCTTGTGTTACACAACAGTATTTCTTGTTAAAAAGTTTTACTTTGGACCGCGAAAATGTCTCGCAACACTCGCAATACTATTCAGACACAACTGAGGCCTAATCCGCAAACCATGACCTCACCCTCAAGTGGGCCGCCGACTCCTACAGGTGTCGCCTCGATGCAAGCTAATCCTGACATCGATACCCTTAAGCACGAGTTGCTAACTTCGCTGCGGCAAGACATTGCTGCTATTTTTAAGAAGGAACTCCAGGATACCCTCGGCGATGTTTTGTCCACCATCAAGCTCGACCTGCAAGCGGTGAAAACACAGCTGGCGAATGATAAAGCTGCCACAGATGCTACCATGTCCGAGCTAAAAGGTACGGTCGGGGAGATGGAGCACGCCCTCACGGAGTGCTCCGATGACATCGCCGAGATGAAAACTACAATCAAGTCTCTCACTGCTAACGTGGCCAAGCTGGAAAATAAATGTGAAGATTTGGAATCCAGGTCACGGCGCAACAACGTTAGGATATTGGGAGTACCCGAGGGCCCGGACACCTGCACCACAGCCGCTGTAGCCGACTTATTAAAGGAAGCGTTTGGCCTGCTAAAGGAGCCGCTTTTGGACCGGTCCCACCGGACCCTCCAACCAAAGCCCAAGCCCGGTGAGCGTCCACGAGCCATCGTATGCAGACTACATTATCACAGTGATTGTGTTGACATTTTACGCCGCGCAAGAGAGCTCCGACAAATTAAAGTCGGAGACCTGACCATCTCAGTCTTCCCTGACCACACTGCCAAAGTAGCCCGGGCTCGGGCTGCATTCAACGAGGTCAGGCGACAACTCCGTGGCATTGACGGCGCTCGCTACGGTCTGTTTCATCCAGCCCGACTTCGCATCACATACAACGGTGTTGAAAAAGACTTCGTTTCAGCGGATAAGGCCAGTGACTACGTCAAAACCTTGATTTCTGGGTGAGCTCCAGTAATTATACTGTCCTGTGTTGTATTATTGCTTAATACAGGTGGCCTTAACTCAATACTGGTGTGGTTTCCTGCTATGTTGCACCAACTAACTTTGTGTTACTATTGTTTGTTTATAGTATGCAATTTTTCTCCCCTCTTCCTTATTCAATAAGGCTATACCACACTTTGGGGTTTTTTTTCAGGCTCTATTGTGTAGATCAGTGTTATCTCATTTTTGCTCTATTGTCTATTTTATTTTCCATTTTCAATACGTCGTGACTGATGACGTGGGGAAATTTGTTTAGAGCTACTCAGGTGAATTTTTATTTATTTATTTTTATTTATGTATTTTTTTGAATGTTCACCTCAAGATGACATTACTGTATTGAGTTTCTTTTTTATTTTTATTTTTATTTTATTATTATATTTTTTTTATCTCAACTCTTGCGCATACTGTTAAACAGAGGTGAAGTCGGCGGGAGTTTTCTTTTTTTTTCTCTCATACTTCCGCTTGCTCTGCTTTGTCTCCGTGTTGTTCAAACACCATCGTGGACAACTTTTGGTTAGTGTGGGTAACACTGCTGTCCCCTTTGTTCTGTAGTTTTATGGGGACTTTGGGTGTATTTGTGTTTTTTGGGGTATTTTGGGGGGAGGGTGTCCCACCTCGGCGACAATATGCGTTTTTGCTGTTTTTTTTTGTTTTGTTTTTCTTATTTAAATGGTTAATGGCAATATAGATCCCATTGCTGGGTCAGGTGCACCTCTCAGATTTATTAGTTGGAATATCAGAGGTATGGGTAATCCTGTCAAGAGATCTAAAGTTTTTACACACTTAAAACGTTTAAACTCTGATATAGTATTTTTACAGGAGACTCACCTTCGTATTAAAGATCACCGTAGGTTACATTGCCCTTGGGTAAGTCAAGTCTTCCACTCAAATTTTAACTCAAAAGCTAGAGGGGTCGCTATTCTCATTAATAAGAAAATTCAATTTTCATCCGCTGATGTCATCGCTGATAGGAACGGCAGATACCTTATTGTTGCCGGTACCCTGATGCAAAAAAAGGTTTTGTTAGTAAATGTATATGCCCCGAATTTCGATGATGTTGAATTTGCTAACAGATTGCTGAGTAATATCCCCTTCATAAATACGCACCTGCTGATCCTCGGTGGGGATCTAAACTGTGTTTTTGATCCAATCTTGGATCGTTCTAATCCTCATGATCTGACCCAATCTGCTATGTCTAAAGCATTCTCAGATTTTACGAAACAGAATGGTCTCATTGATCCGTGGAGATCTCGTAACCCTTCTATTAAAAAATTTTCTTTCTTCTCTCAGGTGCACCTTTCATATTCTAGGATTGATTATTTTTTCATTGACAGCGCTCTTAATTCATGTGTAAAATCTTCTGACTATTTAGGTATTGTAATTTCTGACCACTCACCTTTGTTATTAGATATTCAACTTTCTACTTATAAACGTAGCCCACCACTTTGGAGATTTAATTCTCTTCTTTTGGCAGATAAAGAGTTTTGTGAACTCATTTCAAATTCTATTGATGAGTTCTTGTCTTTCAATCAAAATGACTCCTCTTCATATTCACTGCTATGGGAGACACTTAAATGCTACCTACGTGGTCAAATTATTTCTTATTCTGCCCTAACTAATAAAAAGATTAATGCTAGGCTTAATGAACTTACATCTGAGATCAGTAACCTTGATCAAAGTTATGTGCTGAACCCTTCTCCTGAACTACTTAAGCAGCGTCTTGATCTGCAAACAGAATTCGATCTAATTTCAACTAAAGAGGCAGAGCGCTTGTTGCTATGCACTCGAGGCTCATATTACGAACATGGCGACAAGGCAAGTCGTTTACTAGCACATCAGTTACGACGTCAAGCCACTTCCCGTTTGATACCTAGTATTAAAAACACTAACGACACGGTTACTACAGATCCCTTGGAAATTAATGCTACTTTTAAATCATTTTACTCTTCATTATATAAATCTGAATTTCCCACAGACAACATTAAAATGGATGAATTCCTTCAGAACCTTTCGATTCCTGTCATTGATATTAATACTTCCAGACAATTGGACTCCCCACTCTCCCTTGAAGAAGTATCAAATGCTATCAAAGCTATGCAGTCTAACAAAGCCCCAGGCCCTGATGGCTTTCCGATCGAATTTTTCAAAACATTTATTGGTAAATTGGCACCTATACTTTTATCTGTATTCAATGAATCTTTAGTAAGCGGTTCATTACCTCCAACTCTGACACAAGCCACTATAGCGCTCCTTCTCAAAAAAGACAAGGATCCAACCTCCTGTAGTTCCTACAGACCATTATCTCTGCTTAATGCTGATGTAAAGGTGTTGGCTAAAGTTATTGCATCTCGTCTAGAGAATGTGCTTCCTTATATTATATCTGAGGAGCAAAATGGTTTTATAAAGGGTCGTCAATTGTTTTTTAATACCCGTACACTTTTCAATATAATCTATTCAGAACATTCGGCTGAACTTCCTGAACTTGTGATTTCTTTAGATGCTGAAAAGGCATTCGATAGGGTAGAGTGGGAGTACTTGTTTGCAGTTTTAAAGAAATTCGGATTTGGTGATAAAATTATTTCTTGGATTCGCCTTCTTTATTCATCCCCTAAAGCCAGTGTCCATACTAATGATGTCTACTCTGATTATTTTGCCCTTGGTCGCGGAACCCGACAAGGTTGTCCGTTGTCGCCTCTGCTCTTCGCCATAGCTGTCGAGCCTCTGTCTATTACATTAAAATCTTCCCCCTTAGTTAAAGGAATCATCCGTAATGGAATGGAATATAAATTATCGCTATATGCGGATGATTTGTTGTTATATATAACAGATCCTACATTCTCTATCCCTGCTGTTCTGGGTATTCTGGAGGACTTCAGCACCTTTTCAGGTTATAAATTAAATCTGGGGAAAAGTGAGTGTTTTCCCATTAACACTGTAGCATGTCTTCTTCAGCAGTCAGACTTACCTTTTCAGTTTAGTCCATCAGGGTTTAAATACCTAGGTATCAACGTGACTCGTTCTTTATCCAGCCTTGCATCAGCTAATTTTACTCCCCTTATCTCAAAGATTACATCTGATATTCAAATATGGGGTAACCTCCCCCTTTCATTAATTGGCAAGATCAATGTTATTAAAATGAATATCTTACCAAAATTTCTATTTTTATTCCAGTCAATTCCTCTTTTTCTACCTAAACATTTTTTTGACTCACTGGACAAGATAATTAGTTCTTTTATTTGGGGCGGGAAGCCACCTAGAGTTTGTAAATCTTTACTGCAGAGATGCAGACTTAGTGGAGGACTTGCATTACCTAATTTCCAAGCCTATTATTGGGCTGCTCACATCCATAAACTTTGTTACTGGCTAAAATCTTCTGGACCCTCTTGGTGTAAATTAGAACTATCATCCTGTAAGAGATCTTCCATACCTGCTTTACTTTATTCATCTTTACCTATAAAACCCTCTTTATATACTGAGAATCAAGTTGTTCTTAACACACTTAAAATCTGGTTTCAATTTAGGCGGCATTTTAAATTTGTAGCTGCATCTTCCTCAAGTCCTATAAACAACAACCATTTATTTCCTCCATCACTTTCGGACCCAACATTTTCAATATGGCGTGACAAGGGTATTAGACAATTCAAACATTTGTATGTAGGTGGTGTATTGGATAGCTTTGCCAATTTGTCGTCTCGTTACGGTCTCCCTTGTAATCATCTATTTCGATATTTTCAAATTCGCAGTTTTGTTACTAAGTGTTTCCCTAATTTCCCTTCTTTACCGCCAGAACAGCAATGGGAAAAAATGTTATCATTTACTCCTCATCACAGAGGAATCACTTCAAAGTTGTACAATATTATTTTGGCTTTTAGCGACCACTCAAATGTTAAACTCAAGAGTGCATGGGAAGGGGAACTGGGAATACAAATATATGAGGAGTTGTGGGAACAAGCCATAGAGAGGGTAAAATCCACCACTTCGTGTGCACGTCTTGGACTTATTCAATTTAAAGTCGTACACAGGGTGCATTTCTCCAAGTCTAGACTGTCTGTACTATATCCAGAAGTGGAAGACAAATGTGATAAATGCTTTGGCTCTTCTTGTCACCTCAGCCACATGTTTTTTCTTTGTCCTGGTCTGAAAGATTTTTGGGTGGGTTATTTTATTATTATGTCAACTGTTCTTGGTGTAAATCTCCAACCTTGCCCTCTGATTGCTATATTTGGGATTCCCAGCCCCTCACTTACACTGAACTCTAAACAAAAAGATATTATAGCTTTCACATCCCTACTTGCAAGACGTTTATTATTGTTACACTGGAAATCTGCTAAATCTCCTTCTATTTCCCGTTGGCTTAAAGACACCATGTTTTTTTTAAAGCTTGAAAAAAATAAATATACATTAAGAGGAAGTACAGTCAAATTTTTTCACAAATGGCAACCTTTTATTTCCTTTTTCACTAATTTAGAGGTACTACCTGATTGAATTTCTGCCTATTACTGTTGTTGTGCATTTTATATTGCATAATTGATCAATAGTATGTTTGTTGGTTGTGATATGCCGAGGTGGGACGTGGGTGGGAGGGGTGGGGGTTTACACTGCACTCTGTAATCTAATTTAATTATTTTTCTTCTACAAATCTATCAGTGTTTTTGTTCATTTTCGTTTGTGTATGTGTATATGTGACTGTTTACATGTACATAAAAAATAAGAAAAGGATAATTGTATTTCTGTAATTGGGAATGTTTTTATTGTATTTTTCAATAAAAATATTTTGAAAAAAGAAAATGGTAAATAGGACAGGACCCAATATTGAACCTTGTGGGACCCCCTTTGTTAATGGTAAAACGTTATTTAAAACTTATTTTTATTGTCTTATTTGCCTTTTTGTACTTCATGTCTAATGTCTTTCCTTACATTCCTCTTATTGTTACATTACACAGTGCAGACAGTTAATGCACACTTTACACTTTGTGCACATTTTTCCATGCTGTATATTTGTCGGGGCTTTGTTTTAAGGTTAGTGACAGTTATTCATATGTGCTGTGATGTCATTTCCACAGAGAGAAGAGCAGGAGAGGAGTTTCAGTATAATGAGGTGGCAGCACAACTTTCTCTTCCAAAGTATTAAAACAGTTTAACTCGGAGTAGATATGGAGACAGATGAAACAGAGTGAAAACGGAGAATGAGATTCACAGCGCGGAGAGGAATGAGTCGAATGAGTCTCACTTCTACAGTCGTTTCTTCTCAAAATCTCTCTCTGCTTTTATCTTCATCGCAGCAACAACAACACAACAGACACAACACCAACCAGACAGCATCCAGCCGGAGGTGTTACTTTTTACTTATGAAAAGAAAAGAAGAACCAGAATTAAAGATCAAAATCTAGAGCGAGACATTGCAAGATTAGGCTTTTGATTACTTTGATACCCCCCACCTGCACACTCTCGTTCCTGTACTTTGATACCCCGAGCACCTCCACTTCCTCCTCCTCCTCCTCCTCCTCCTGCTCCTGCATTGTCTCACTTTGCTTTTCATTGTTGTGAAGCCCTTACACATCACTTCCAACTGGGTCAGATATGAGAAGGGGGAGAAGTAGTATCTGTCTTTCAGCAGCTCTTGTTGCCTTTGTGTCATATCAACGAGTTGGTGTCAGCTGTCATGTTTCTCATCTGACACAACAACCCAACGCGTCGTATTACCCACATAAACACAGCTGATAAAGGAGGCGGAGGGGGTATGTTTGTGTGTATATGTGCCTGTGTGTGTGTGTGTGTGTGTGTGTGTGATTGCTTTAAGGTTTGAATTGAAGTTTTACTATTTTTGCAAATTCCACAATTATAGAATTGGCTTCTTATAAAAGTATCTAATTTTCATTGTTTTATGTGAAAGTAGGTCCCCATTAGTCACCAAATAATCTGTGTGAAATATGCTAATTCGTGTAAATGATGTACCTTGAAAGCATGTTTACTGGTTTTTCCGGATGTCCCCATAAAGCCTGATTAAAACATCACTTCGTCATTTCAGAGGTTTGAATGCGTGTGTAGGCTAACTAAGCTGTGGCAAGTTTACTCAATTTTTTTCAGCTCTCTACAACCTCTAGAAAGGGTGGTCCCCACAAGGGATGATTAAAACTGGAGTCCCCATGATGTATGAAAACCAGTATGTGTGTGTGTCTGTGTGTGTGTGTATGAGGGGCATGTTATGCCAGCGAACTTTACTAAAATGCCTTAACCTTGTCCCCTGCGCCTGCATAAGGATGATAAATAGGCGTGCGTACAGGCACGTTTTGCGTATTACACCAGATCAGTGATTCCCAACTGGGGGGCGCCAAAGATCCACAGGGGGCCGCAAAGCCCTATTGACTTTAAGGGGTGTAATAAATCTATCCATCCATCCATTTTCCTCCGGTTATCTGGGGCCAGGTCGCGGGGGCAGCAGGTTAAGCAGGGCATTCCAATAAAATGTTGTAATAAATCTAATGTGTTAAATATAGATGAGTCAGCATTCAATTTATTAGTGTGACAAAAACAACTAAATAAGGGCTACATTAAACGTTTATTCATTTATTTAAATTTTAAAAAAAGCACAATAGGAAAGTAAAAAAATATAGGCTATATCGCGAGAACAAGGGTGTGTGTAACATCCCTCCTGCAGTATACACAGGTAACCTCACCTAGCGGTAACCTCACCTAGAGGTAACCTCACCTAGGGGTAACCTCCCCTAGTGGTAAACTCACCTAGCGGTAACCTCACCTAGCGGTAACCTCACCTAGCGATAACCTCACCTATTGGTAACCTCACCTAGTGGTAACCTCACCTATCGGTAACCTCACCTAGTGGTAACTTCACCTAGTGGTAACCTCACCTAGCGGTAACCTCCCCTAGCAGTAACCTCACCTAGAGGTAACCTCACCTAGTGGTAACCTCACCTAGCGGTCACCTCCCCTAGTGGTAACCTCACCTAGAGGTAACCTCACCTAGAGGTAACCTCACCTAGTAGTAACCTCACCTAGAGGTAACCTCACCTAGCGGTAACCTCATCTAGAGGTAACCTCACCTAGTAGTAACCTCACCTAGAGGTAACCTCACCTAGCGGTAACCTCATCTAGAGGTAACCTCACCTAGTAGTAACCTCACCTAGCGGTAACCTCACCTAGTAGTAACCTCACCTAGAGGTAACCTCACCTAGCGGTAACCTCATCTAGAGGTAACCTCACCTAGTAGTAACCTCACCTAGCGGTAACCTCACCTAGCGGTAACCTCACCTAGTGGTAACCTCACCTAGCGGTAACCTCACCTAACAACAGAAATACAGAGCTAATGGAATAAAGGGCGAAGCATCAGAGAGACAAGAATGCGGAATATCTCAAAAAGAAAAAGAGAGGGTACCATGAAAGTTTGGCTTCATAGAAGCAATGGACAAAATTAGAGCTGAATGCATCTTTTGCAGTGAGAAACTGGCAAATGAAAGTTTGAAACCCTGCAAGCTTAATCGACGAGAATAACCAAAAAAAAACACCCACATAAGATATAAAAATGACAAAAAAAGACACAAAATGACAAAAAACGACACAAAAAGACACATAAATTACACCAATGACAAAAAAAGACACAAAGTAACTAAAAAAGACACAACAACAGACAAAAAAATTACCAAAAAAATACACAAAAAAGAAACAAAATGACTCACAAAGACACGTAAAGACATGAAAAGGATTCAAAAATGGACAAAAAAAGGTTTGAATTGTTCCATTGTTCATTGTTATGACTTGATCATTTTATTATTAATTTGACACAGGGGCCACAGCAGGGGCCAAAGGCTTCTTCACAGGGGCAGTGGCCCCTGGAGGCCCCTGTGTAGAACCACCACTGTTACAGACAGGTTCAGATTGAGGTTCAGATGGCTGATAACCAGCGCATGAAGCAACACTGACAATCTGGCAGCTGACTGAGAAAATCCCGTCTAGTATTTGTCCCGACAGGGTGATTGTGGGGACGGGACACAGGTGAGCAGAAGGCTGTGGGAGTCAGGTGAGCAGGATGGATGGGGGGAGTCCGAGGGCATCTGGTGGACAGGTGTAGAATGGCAATAAGGCTTAATAGAGATGCAGCTGTCTGGGGAAGTGAGAAGAGAGACGGGGAGAATAAACAGAGCCGAGGCTGCAGGGTGACAGCTGAGCAGCAGGTAACATCAGCTCCCTTCATCCCCTGTGAAACCAGGGCGTTCCCAATCAGGACGTACACACACGTTTGGAATTCTAATGAAGAAATTCAGAAAAGTGGGAAAGCTCACATGCTGATCTTAAACACATCCAATCATCATGTTACTTAACTCAGGAGTTCTCAACCTTTTGGAGTCGCGACCCCTAAATTTAATATGCATGTGTATGCAATATGACCCCCGCTCACTGAACAGAAACTCACAGTTCAGATCATACAAAAAAGAAACAAAATGACCCAAAAAAGACCCAAATGCAGCACAAAATGATCAAAAAAGACACAAAATGATCAAAAAAGACACAAAATGACCAGAAAAGACACAAAATGACCAAAAAAAGACACAAATTGACCACAAAATGATCAAAATAAGACAAAATGACAAAAAAACGACCAAAAAAACACAAATTGACCACAAAATGATCACAAAATGACCCAAAAAAGAAACAAAATTACCAAAAAAAAACACAAAATGACTAAAAAAAGAACCAAAATGACAAAAAAGACCAAAAAAGACCCAAATTGACCACAAAATGATCAAAAAAGACAAAATGACCAGAAAAGACACAACATGACAAAAAAACGACCAAAAAAGACGACAAAATGATCAAAACAAGACATAAAAATGACCGAAAAAGAAAAAATGACCAGAAAAGACAAAAAATTACTAAAAATAAACACAAAATGACAAAAAAACAACCAAAAAAGACACAAATTGACCACAAAATGACAAAAAAAATACACAAAATGACCAAACAAACCTAAAACACATATACACATGAACACTTTAACACAGTGGAGACAGAGCTGACTTCCAAAATGATTTGGCGACCCCCAGAAATCATTTCGCGACCCCAACTGGGGTCGGGACCCCCAGGTTGAGAATAGCTGATTTAACTAATAAGAGGCCCAGATTATATATCCCACCTGGATTGGGAACACCTCAGGGTCCACCTGGAAGAGCTGGAAAACTTTGCTCGAGAAGGGGATGTCGGGAATATCTCGCTTAGTCTGCCGCCCCCGCGACCCGGCCCTCGGTAAGTGGCAGAAAATGGATGGATGAACATCTGACTTTCGCACTTTAGCCTTCTTACAATTGGTAAATATAACCAAACACAGCTGAGGCTGATGGGAGAAGTGCTGCACAAATTGAAATGGAAATTTTGGCCTGATGACAATTGCTGTAGTGATTTCATTTCATACAGAGGGAGACGTGAATGTTTGCATCATTAAGTCACCGGGAAACATTCATGTCAACAAATGCATTATCCTCTAGAGCAGCTATTCTCAACCTTGGGGTCCCGACCCCAATTGGGGTTGCGAGATGATTTCTGGGGGTCGCCAAATCATTTTGGAGGTCAGCTCTGTCTCCACGGTGTTAAAGTGTTCATGTGTTAATGTGTTTTAGTCTTTTTGGTCATTCAATGTCATTTTGTGGGGTTTTTTTTTGTCATTTTGGGTTTTTTTTGTCATTTTGTGTCTTCTTTTTTAGTCATTTTGTGTTTTTCTTGGTCATTTTGTGTCTTTTTTGGTCATTTTGTGTCTTCTTTGTTAGTCATTTTGTCTTTTTTGGTCATTTCGTGTCTTTTTTTTCATCATTTTGTGTCATTTTGTGTTCAATTGGATTATTTTTTGGGTCATTTTGTGTCTTTTCTGACAAATCCCAAAGTATCAAGTTGTTACTTTCCAAGGAGTCTCTGGCTTGAAGCTGACTGTTACACACTCAGGAGGTCAGAATGGACCTTTAAACTTATAGCAAAGGACTATATCAAAAAACATATATAAATGCACAGACAGAGAGATGTTTAAGTTGTTGTCTGCTTCATTATTTGTCCAAAATTCGTCGTATAAACTGAGTTTGTCTGATCTGAACTGTGGGATTCTGTTCAGTGAGACAACATGCATGTTAAATTGGGGGTCGCGACTCAAAAAGGTTGAGAACTCTAGAAATTAAATGTCCAGCATTATTATGATTCATCCTCTTGGTAACATGAATGTCTGCACAGTATTTAAAGGCAATCCATCCAGTAGTTACTGAAATATCCCAGTTAGAACAAAGTGGTGGACCGACGGACCGTCAGGCTGATATTGGCATGTAGAGCCGTCCCTAACTGGAGGAGAGGGAGGAGAAAAAAGTGGGAGATGCAGAGTGTCAGATGAAGAAGAAAAAATGTATTAAATCAGGGAAAGATGTGAAAAGAAGTGAAAAAAGAGGGACAGAAAAGAGAAGTGGAGAAAGAGAATTGCATGTGAAGTCAAAATGACAGAGCAGTGCAGCTCATCCAAAAAAACTCAGAGAGTGGGGCACATCATCAAATATTAACACACAGTTAATATTTAATGGTGGAAATAAAAGATGCTTCATGCACCGTGCACACACACACACACACACACACACACACTGCTTCACATTGTGATTTTTTGATTTCTGTGAGATCAACAATCTCCGTCGACTCTTCCTTCCTCCTTGATGTTTGGTTTTAAACTCTTCACTGTCTCTTATCTTTACTTTTCTATACTGTTTTTGTCTCTGTGCTGACTCTAAATCACATGACACTTACTTCTCATTTTCCAAAACGATCTGTTTTTGGGGGGTAGTCTCTGTTGCTTTTGATCTGCTATGATCAAAAAAGACACAAAATGACCAAAAAAGACCAAATTACCACAAAAGACACAAAATGACAAAAAAAGAACCAAAATGACAAAAAAGACACAAAATGACCAAAAAAGACAAAATTACCACAAAATGACAAAAAAAAGAACCAAAATGACAAAAAAAGAACCAAAATGACAAAAAAGACCAAAAAAGACACAAAATGACCAAAAAAGACCAAATTACCACAAAAGACACAAAATGACCAAAAAAAAAGAACACAAAATGACAAAAA
Organism: Centropristis striata; assembly: GCF_030273125.1. Lineage (NCBI taxonomy): Eukaryota > Metazoa > Chordata > Actinopteri > Perciformes > Serranidae > Centropristis > Centropristis striata. The sequence continues at coordinate 3,634,783 of NC_081519.1, read as the reverse complement.
AAGAACCAAAATGACAAAAAAGACCAAAAAAGACACAAATTGACCACAAAATGATCAAAAAAGATAAAATTAACAGAAAAAACACAACATGTCAATAGAAATGACCACAAAATGATCAAAACAAGACACAAAATGACCAAAAAAGACAAAATGACTAAAAAAACGACCAAAAAAGACACAAATTGACCACAAAATGATCAAAACAAGACACAAAATGACCAAAAAAGACAAAATGACCAGAAAAGACACAAAATGACTAAAAAAAAGACGCAAAATGACAAAAAAACGACCAAAATGAAAAAAAAGACCAAAAAACACACAAATTGACCACAAATTGACCACAAAATGATCAAAAAAGACAAAATTAACAGAAAAGACACAACATGACAAAGAAAATGATCAAAACAAGACACAAAATGACCAAAAAAGACAAAATGACTAAAAAAAACGACCAAAAAAGACACAAATTGACCACAAAATGATCAAAACAAGACACAAAATGACCACAAAAGACAAAATGACCAGAAAAGACACAAAATGACTAAAAAAAGACACAAAATGACAAAAAAAACGACCAAAATGACAAAAAAGACCAAAAAACACACAAATTGACCACAAATTGACCACAAAATGATCAAAAAAGACAAAATTAACAGAAAAGACACAACATGACAAAGAAAACGACCAAAAAAGACACAAATTGACCACAAAATGATCCAAAAAAACTCTTAAAAAAAAACCTCTTCTTCTTTTTGTCTCTATGCTGACTCCAAATCACATGGCACTTACTTCTCAATTTCTAGAGCAGAGTGTCGTCGGCATATGATGCAGAGTTTATCACTGTTTCGGTTGCAAGAAAAAGTAACTGGTTGGGTGGTCCGGTCTCTTCCCAGCCTGTCCTCCTGACAAAACGTCAATATAGGAACCTGGTCTCACAGGAATCCGTGAAATAGCCACAGATTCGCTTAACTCAAAATCCGTGGAATAGCCACGGAATCACTCAAATTTCCGTGAAACTGACACGGATTTCGCTACAATGCAAGTTAATGACAGTCATATCCCATGGCTATTCCATGGATATTTGTTCCTATTGGTTTGTTCCAAGTCACGTGACTTTCAAGGTCCTGGCGGTCAGAACAAAAAACATGGTGGACAGTTCTCTCATTTTTAGTGAAAAATCAATATTTTGACTTAGTTTCTTCTGTAAAAATCTGTTGCTTCAAGGGTTGTTGTCTTACAAAGACACGAAAAGACATGAAAAGGATAAAAAAATGGACAAAATAGCCCAATAAGACTCAATGGAGTTAAACTATTATACAATGTAACATTCTGGGTTCCTTTTGTGTACGATGAGATATTGTTTGAACCAAAAAAAGGTTAGAATTGTTCCATTGTTCATTATTATAAATTGATCATTTTATTATTTTATTATTTTTATTATAGCCACAGCAGGCTTCTTCACAGGGCCAGTGGTCCCTAGATGCCCCTAGAGGCCCCTGTGTAGAACCGCCACTGTTTCTGTTAAACACTTTGAATCTTTTTTAAAGGAACACATATTTTTTTCATATTAAAACATGTTATTCGGGTAAGTAAGACGAGTTGATACAGACCTCTTGCGTCTCAATGCGTGCACTCAATCGCCCTGGCGCGCGGAGCTACTTGGCTAGCACTTAGCTTAGCCCAGTTCATTCATTACGGTCCAAACAGATGGACAGTTAGAAGCGACCAAACTCCTCCACGTTTTCCCTATTTAAATACAGCTACACAAGTAGTTAAACGACCAAGTATGGCGACACAAAATAAAACGTGGCGCTTTTCGTGGCGCTCCCAAGTGCTATTCCACCATACATTATAGTTATCCTTTTTATCTGCTTCGAAAAGCGCCACGTTTTATTTTGTGTCGCCATACTTGGTCGTTTAACTACTCGTGTAGCTGTATTTAAATAGGGAAAACGTGGAGGAGTTTGGTCGCTTCTAACTGTCCATCTGTTTGGATCCTAATGAATGAACTGGGCTAAGCTAAGTGCTAGCCAAGTAGCTCCGCGCGCCAGGGCGATTGAGTGCACGCATTGAGACGCAAGAGGTCTGTATCAACTCGTCTTACTTACCCGAATAACATGTTTTAATATGAAAAAACGGTGGAGTGTTCCTTTAACAAACGGTGTTTTTCTTCCACTCACCGTCCTCCTCCGTCTGCTTGACGATCTCCTCGCTCTCCTTGCTGCCCTCGGGGTTGGCGAGGACCAGCCGGAGCCGCACGGTGACGAAGGGCCTCAGGCCCCTCAGAGTGTAATGTGACGACGTCTGGATCAACTCCTCCGCTGCAAACTCCTGCTGGTTGAACACGTACTGGTACTGCACCTGCAGGGAAACCGAGAGAGGGAAGGAGGGACGTGACATTTGTTCCACCGTCATTCAGTTAGAAACCCTCATTACTGGAGCAGGCCTGCTGTTATGTGATGCACTTAACCAAGCAGAGGAGGGACTTTAATGTGCAGGTCCGAAATGTGAACTTTTAAAAAAATCACACAGAAACCTGAAGCAGAAGAGCTGCTAAATCGGCACGTTACCCCTCTGGGCTCTGAGCCTATTTTTACTTTTTATTTCAGTTAAGGAAAATGTCTTTTAAATTCTAGTTTTGGTTAGTTCGTTAGTTTCCGTTTTCTCGTAAATTTGACAATGTTTTTCTTTAAATTTGTCAGTTTTTTCTCGTAAATTTGACAATGTTTTTCTTTAAATTTGTCACTTTTTTTCTTGTAAATTTGTCACTTTTTTCTCGTAAATTTGACAATGTTTTTCTTTAAATTTGTCACTTTTTTCTCATAAATTTGACAATGTGAAAAAAAATCAATATTTTGACTTAGTTTCTGCATAAAAATGGATTTCGATCACATTTCTAGTGAGAAATATAAGTTTTATTCTCTAAATATTCCCTCAGTGAATGCACATAATCACTTTGTATGTTGGAATAGCCACGGGATATGACTGTCATTAACTTGCATTGTTGCGAAATGCGTGTCAGTTTCACGGAAATTTGAGTGATTCCGTGGCTATTCCACGGATTTTAAATCAAGCAAATCCGTGGCTATTTCACGGATTCCTGTGAGACCATGTTGCAATATAGGTTGTTTGTATAGGCAGCGAAAAACGAGCTTGTTGCTCTTTCCAAACTTGGTTGGAAACAAACTGTATATATTGCAATATGATTCACTTAATTACTGCTTAAGCACTTCTGGTTAGATGCTATCTGCATTTCATTGCTTTGTACTTGTGACATGTGCAATGACAATATAGTTGAATCTAATCTAATCTAATCTAATCTAAAACTTGTTGGCCTTCGAGTTAAGCAATGCACACTAGTAACACTAGTAAATCTTTATTAAAAAAATACAATCTTTTGAGTTTTGACAGTTTTGTACACTGGTGTTTTCTTAAGTTGGTATTCAAATGTATTAATAACCTTGCACCTGAACCTCTTCACAGATATATTCAAAGACAGAACAGTAACAGAGTAACAAGAAACACAGTGCAAGGAAACTGCAGAATTCAACACCGTAGAACCACTTTTGGACAGTCAGCTCTCTCAATTAAAGGCTGTAAAATCTGGAATACATTACCAACTGAAATAAAATCAATAACTAATCCTGAAACATTCACAAAAAACATTAAGTGTTGGCTTAAAGCAAACCAGAGCTGTACCCATTCTTAAAGTCTTATAGTCTTAAGTAGTTTTTTTTTTCTTTCTTTTTCTCTGTTATTTCTTTCTTTTCTCCTTTATTGTTGTATAGATTTATGATGATTTTAAACTCTAAGCTATATTTATACAGGGTTTATTTTATTTTATATATATATATTTTTTTTTCCTCAGGGTAAATGTATATTGTAATTGTTTGTAATTGTATTCTATTTTGTAGATGGTGTAATTGTATATTGGATTTTTTTAGTATTGTGATTTTGTATGTAGTTGTAAAAGCCCAACTAGGGACGGGAGTTGAAAATTAGCTGAAGCTATATCTCTGTATGCAGCATATCAGATGCATGTCCTGTATCTATGCTAACTGCATTGTCCCTATCAAATAAAATACATTCAATTCAATTCAATTAAAAGGGGACTCAATTGCCCAAAACGTTAGATTAGGATCCAGAGGCTCATGTAAAGATGTAGGTGTCATGTAGCAGCAGACACCACCACTAGCTTTAGCAACATCCTAATCCACGTCAGCACCAATAACAGGAGGATGAAGCCTCTGAGAAGAGCTGGCTCGCCACCAACCTGCTGGAGGCGCTGCTATTTTACTCAGGAAAATAAACACGTCTAAGCTCTAAATCGGTGGTGGATTGGTGGGCGTCTCACTGTCTCACACGGCTTTTGTTTTAAAATACCACAACATTTCTAATGACCCTCTGAAGGCCAGAATGAGACCGTTTAAGGGGCCTTAAAACGGGTCGTGGACATCATGTGGCTTTTAGAAGCATTGTCATTATTCCCAAAGTTACTGTGACGGCTCAGAGCTGAACTCTGGGGGATAAACCAGATAAAACCAGTATAGATTAACCCTTAATAGGACACTCATTGAAATACTTGCAAATTCCAAATTTCAACCCTAGAGAATATTGGAGGATATTACATACAGCCAGAATGTGTAAAAAAAAAAAACATACGGACCCAGGGAGGGGGGTAATATTTTGAGGAAAAAGTTACAAATGTATGAGAAAAAAATCTCAAATTCATGAGAAAAAAATCTCAAATTCATGAGAAAAAAATCTCAAATTTGTGACCAAAAAATCTCAAATTAATGGTAAAAAAGTTACAAATTCATGAGAAAAAAATCTATAATTTGTGACCAAAAAATCTGAAATTTACGGTAAAAAAATGGACAAATTTATTACAAAAATATCTGAAATTAATGGTAAAAAAGTTAAAAATTCATGAGAAAAAAATCTCAAATTTGTGACCAAAAAATCTCAAATAAATGGTTAAAAAGTTTACAAGATTAAAGTGGCAAATCTACGAGAATTTTTTTTGCAGATTTATGAAAATTAAAGTGGTGAATCTGCTAGAAAAAAAGTTGTTTTTTTCCCCACTTTTTTTCTTTTTGCGCACAGATTTGCCACTTTAATCTAGTAAATGTGCAACTCTAAAAGTCAAGTACTCCTCATACAAGTCACTGAAGAAAAAATAACTCTGTTTGTACGACTGGTTCTTGCAGATTTTTTTTCAAATTTTTTCTTTTTCTTCGCCCGATAAAGGGTTAAAGTAAAATATTTCCAATTTGGCTGCATTGGTAAACCGTAAGGGATTAAATGTCTACTCTACTATTGCATGGAATATACAAAACAATAAAAAAAACGGTAAGCCAGAGGTTATAAAGAAAGGGTGAGGAGGAGGAGAGAGAGGGGGAGATGAGTCGTATTATTATGCACAGAAGAGGTGAAGAAACAAAGGGATGCTGAGGATTAAAGAGAGGCTGAAGACACAGAAAGAGAAAAAATGAAATGTTAGAAACGTTGGACGAAGGAGAAGCAGAGAGATGAAAAAGGTCAAAAGTTCACAGAGGAGGGAGAAAGAAGTAATCTTCACTCGTCTCCTCCTCGTTTTCTTTTCTCACCACCTTTGCTTCTCTCCTTCCTTATCTCCACTTTCCTCCTCCCTCTCTCTTTACTCCCATCCATAATCTACACTGTAAAAAATGTTTGTAGAAATTACAGTAAAACATTGTCACATTACATCAGAAATAGGGCATAAAATTAAAAAGTAGACACTTTTAATTACAGTAAATCAAAGAATAGCTCAAAACTTTAACTTTTACTGTCATAAACTGTAGATAAACAGACAGTTTTGCTGTAAAAAATATGAAATTTTCATGTAAAATTAATGGAGAAATGCCATGATGTCACAATGACACAATTACCCTACAAATACTGGGAATATTCAGTCTAAATTACAGTTTTTGCTGATATTTACATTTAAATTTACAGCAGAAAACCCACTCACTGTATTTTTTACGGTGAAGTTCTGGCAACCACAGCTGCTAGTATTTTACTGCGAATTGAACAGATTATTTTTTTACAGTGTACCTTTTCCTAAGAAGTTTCTCCTCAGCTCTATTCTCCTCTGAAAGTATCTCTTCTCATCTATTTCTTATAATCTCTCTCACTTCTCCACCTTTTCCTACTCCTCCATCTTTTCCCATTTTTATCCATCTTCTGCTTCTTTTCCTGTTTCTCAGCCTCTCCTTTCAATTCCCCTTTTCTTCACTCGTCTCCTCTTTTTCTTTTCTCACCACCTTTGCTTCTCTCCTTCCTTATCTCCAGTTTTCTCCTCCCTCTCTCTTTACTCCCATCGATAATCAAACTTTTCTTTATAAATCCTGTTTCTCCTCAACTCTCCTCTGAAAGTATCTCTACTCATCTATTTCTCTCCTATAATATCTCTCACTTCTCCATCTTTTCCCATTTTTTTCCTTCCTTGTGTACTTTTTTATCCATCTTTTGCTTCTTCTTTTCCCGTTTCGTTCTCTTTACCTCTCAGCCGCCTCCTCCTCCTCCTCCTCTCCTTTCAATCCCCCATTTCGTCTCCTCCGTCCTCTAACTGCTTCCTCTCTCTCCTTCATTCTCTCCTCTTCTCTCATCCCACTCCATCCCTTTCCCTCCTCAGAGATTTTCTCCCACAGGAGGCGGCAGGAGCTAATCCCAGAAAGCTGTTTTGAAAGGCGGCAGAGAAGCAGCGCTGCTCTCTCTCTCTCTCTCTAAACAGACAAACAGCCAGACACCAACACCGTCTCTTCCTCCGTTTGATTGCAGACTTACTGACTGCACCTCCCTGTACTCTCTGGCTTTGTATTTATCATCATCATCCTCTCCTCTGACCAGTCCACCAGAGTCATTGCAGCACTCTGAGTGTGTGTGTCTGTATATATATCATTGTTTGCTGGGGCGGCACTTTGGGGATTACCACGATGAGAAGCTGGACGCAGGACTGAGTGGGCAGAGGAAGCTCACTCATGCCTGCAGCTATAATGAGGCCTTGTAATAAACAGATAACACTGTTTGATTCTGCACTGCTTCTCCATCTCCACCAGCTAATGCTCCCTCTTTTTATTTTTAATTGCACCAACCAACTTGGCAAAACTGCTCATTTTCTTTTTTTTTTCTTTCTTAAAAGCAAACGTCTCCCACGGCGTCAGAGAACAAAGCAGAACCAGGCTTCCAGCTTCCCTTTCATTTCATGTTTTAATAAACTCATAAAAAGAAATATTTAGAGTCAAACAACAGGGAGACGTATTGCCTCCCAGTGCATGAGAATCTTCTTGGCATGAAATTGTTAAATGTGCTCTTAATAAGGTGGCAATGAAACGTAAAATGACTGGCTGGGGTTGGGAAGACGGAGGGAACGGCTCAGGCGGATTCTGGAGGAGATGATAAGGAGAATCGGGTGGAAACGGAGGAAGAGGAGATGAGAGGGGGATGATGAAGGAGGTGGGAGATGTGGTGGGGGATGCAAAAGTTTAGAGGAAGAAGGGAGGAAAACACGGGGAAAGAAGATTGGAGCAGGAACAAAGGGAAGATACAGATACAGGATAGAGATGATATTTGGAAAAAAGTGAACAGATGATAGGAGCTTTAGATTTAGAAGTGTTGGATAATTTATCTTGTTTTAAGAATTCATTTCTGATTTTAACCCTCTGGAGTCCACGAAAGCACAGGAGCACGACTTCTTCATGACGTCAAAAAAAGACACAAAAAAGGCCAAAAAAGACACAAAATGATTAGAAAAAAAGACACAAAATGACCATAAAAGACACCAAAAAGACACAAAATGACAAAAAAGACACAACAACAGACACAAAATGACCAAAAAAGACACAACAACAGACACAAAAAACTAAAAAAAGACACAAAAAAGACACAAAATAACTAAAAAAAGACACAACAGACACAAAATGAGCAAAAAAAGACCCAAAAAAAAAGACATGAAAAGGATTAAAAAATGGACAAAGTAGTCCAAGACTCCACAGAGTTAAGCATTCAACATGCTTATTTCTAGAGTTAATAATCTTAATTTAAGAAATCTTGTCAAGGTAAATTATCTGTCCATGCAGTGAAATCATTCCCCTCAGATTTAGTGTTTTTATCTGGTTTTATTTTATTTTATTTTTTGTCTGGTAAATAACAAACCTGGTACAACAAGTTCTCCAACAGAAACGGCAGAAGGGAACGGCTCAGGTGGCTTCTGGAGGAGATGATAAGGAGAAACGGAGGAAGAGGAGATGAGAGGGGGATGATGAAGGAGGTGGGAGATGTGGTGGGGGATGCAAAAGTGTAGAGGAAGAAGGGAGGAAAACACGAGGAAAGAAGATTGGAGCAGGAACAAAGGGGAAGATACAGAGGATAGAGATGAGATTTGGAAAAAAAGTGAACAGATGATCGGAGAGCAAAAGGGGGAAAATGGAGAGAAAAGGGAGGAGATTGGATCAGGTAAGAGAGGACGCAAGAAAAAGCTGAGAGGAAGAATATTGGCTGGAAAGGACAGAGATTTATTTATTTATTTAACAGATACTTGTTTTTTTCAGTTTAAGGTTGCTTAGTTTTTATTTTACAGTCACTGGTTTTATTTAACTGTTATTTATACCCCATGTATATAGTTTTACATTTTAAAGTGTGTACCAGGGGTCTCAAACTCAAATTACCGCTGGAGGCAGTATCAAAATGATCAAAAAGACACAAAAATACTAAAAAAAGACACAAAATGACAAAAAAATACACAGAATTACCAAAAAAAGACACAAAATGACATAAAAAAACGTAAATTACTTTAAAAAAAAGACACAAAATGACCAAAAAAAGACTCAAAATTACTAAAAAAAGACACAAAATGACATAAAAAAAACTAAATTACTAAAAAGACAAAATAACAGAAATAGAAACTAACTTACTTAAAAAAGACACAAAATGACAAAAAGACACAAAATGACAGAAAAAAATAAATTACTAAAAAAAGACACAAAATCACTAAAAAGACACAAAATGTCAAAAAAAGACAGAAAAAGAGACAAAATTCCCAAAAAAGAGACAAAATAACCAAAAAATACACAAAATGACCAAAAAGATACAAAATTCCAAAAAAAAAGACACAAAATGACAGAAAAAAAAATACTTAAAAGAGAAACAAAATTACCAAAAAGACAAAATGTCAGAAAACAACTAACTTATTTAAAAAAGAAACAAAATTACCAAAAAGACAAAATGACAGAAAAAAAAGAAATTACTTAAAAAAGAAACAAAATTACCAAAAAGACAAAATGACAGAAAAAAAACCCAAATTACTTAAAAAAGACACAAATTGACCAAAAAAAAGGACACAAATTGACAAAAAAAAGGAGCATTAGAGAGAGGAAGTGGGAAGAGGAAATGGCAGCGTGACAGAAGCAGGAGAGGAAAAGGATGAGAGAGGAAGCTGGGGGAGAGATGTGATCAGGTAACAGAGGAACAATGGGGGAGAACAGGAGAACATACAAACAGGATTAGACAGGAGATGAGAGGGAAATAGCAGAGAGGAGATCCGGGAGGAGGGAGTCAGAGTAGAAGTGAGGAGTGAGAGAGAAGGTGAGGGGGAGAGCAGCTATAGGAGAGTCTAGAGCGAACACAATGGATTTGGATGGCAGAGTTAGAGGCGTCCAAATCCCCTGAAGAAAACAAGAGAGTGAGGCGGAGAGAGACAGAGCCCTGCATGAGGGGAGATAGAGGTAAAGACACTGGATCCTCTCTGGCAGCCAGGACCAGCCTACGTTAGCTGCACTCTGCCTGGCCCCCGAACCAGCAGCGCTACCCAGAAGCACACAGCGTGCAGCGGCTGCGTAATCCAAATTCCAAAGGCATGTAATTAGAAGAGTTAAATTGGGAAGTGTTGTGTGTCGTGCGAGGCGGGCACTTATTCAGAAAATGCCAAATCGCCTCGTGTCGTGAAGTTGCAAACCAGATTTTGCAGAGCGCGACATTTCCATTAGTGCTTGTTCTGGGAAATCCTGGAAGAAAACGTGTCAACTAAGTCTGTACTTATAATTATACTTGTGTTTTTATGATCTTATGTTTGTAGAATGATGATAGGGAATCAGGGGTCTCAAACTCAAATTACCTGGGGGCCACTGGAGGCAGTATCAAAATGGCCAATAAAAAAGTACCAAAATTACAAAAAAATTACCCAAAATGACCAAAAAAAGATACAAAAAGACCAAAAAAAGACACAAAAAGACACAAAAAAGACACAAAATTACTAAAAAAAAAGACACAAAATGACAGAAAAAAACGCTAAATTACTTTAAAAAAAGTCACAAAATGACCAAAAAATACACAGAATTACCAAAAAGACATAAAATTATTAATAAAAGACACAAAATGACCCAAAAAAGACACAAAATGACCAAAAAAGACACAAAATGACAAAAAAAAATATTTTAAAAAGACACAGGATTACCAAAAAAGACACAGAATATTTTAAAAAGTGTTACCCGGCGCTGCTTCCAGAAGCACACAGCGTGCAGCGGCTGCGTAATCCAAATTCCAAAGGCATGTAATTAGAAGAGTTAAATTGGGAAGTGTTGTGTGTCGTGCGAGGCGGGCACTTATTTAGAAAATGCCAAATCGCCTCGTGTCGTGAAGTTGCAAACCAGATTTTGCAGAGCGCGACATTTCCATTAGTGCTTGTTCTGGGAAATCCTCGAAGAAAATGTGTTAACTAAGTCTGTACTTATAATTATACTTGTGTTTTTATGATCTTATGTTTGTAGAATGATGATAGGGAATCAGGGGTCTCAAACTCAAATTACCAAGGGGCTGCTGGAGGCAGTATCAAAATGGCCAACAAAAAAGTACCAAAATTACAAAAAAACGACCCAAAATGACAAAAAAAAGATACAAAAAGACCAAAAAAAGACACAAAAAGACACAAAAAGACACAAAAAAGACACAAAATTACTTAAAAAAGACACAAAATGACAGAAAAAAACCCTAAATTACTTTAAAAAAAGTCACAAAATGACCAAAAAATACACAGAATTACCAAAAAGACATAAAATTATTAATAAAAGACACAAAATGACCAAAAAAGACACAAAATGACAAAAAAATATATTTTAAAAAGACACAGGATTACCAAAAAAGACACAGAATATTTTAAAAAGTGTTACCCGGCGCTGCTTCCAGAAGCACACAGCGTGCAGCGGCTGCGTAATCCAAATTCCAAAGGCATGTAATTAGAAGAGTTAAATTGGGAAGTGTTGTGTGTCGTGCGAGGCGGGCGCTTATTTAGAAAATGCCAAATCGCCTCGTGTCGTGAAGTTGCAAACCAGATTTTGCAGAGCGCGACATTTCCATTAGTGCTTGTTCTGGGAAATCCTGGAAGAAAACGTGTTAACTAAGTCTGTACTTATAATTATACTTGTGTTTTTATGATCTTATGTTTGTAAAATGATGATAGGGAATCAGGGGTCTCAAACTCAAATTACCTGGGGGCCACTGGAGGCAGTATCAAAATGGCCAATAAAAAAGTACCAAAATTACTAAAAAACGACCCAAAATGACCAAAAAAAGATACAAAAAGACCAAAAAAAGACACAAAAAGACACAAAAAAGACACAAAATTACTAAAAAAAGACACAAAATGACAGAAAAAAACCCTAAATTACTTTAAAAAAAGTCACAAAATTACCAAAAAATACACAGAATTACCAAAAAGACATAAAATTATTAATAAAAGACACAAAATGACCCAAAAAAGACACAAAATGACCAAAAAAAAATATTTTAAAAAGACACAGGATTACCAAAAAAGACACAGAATATTTTAAAAAGTGTTACCCGGCGCTGCTTCCAGAAGCACACAGCGTGCAGCGGCTGCGTAATCCAAATTCCAAAGGCATGTAATTAGAAGAGTTAAATTGGGAAGTGTTGTGTGTCGTGCGAGGCGGGCGCTTATTTAGAAAATGCCAAATCGCCTCGTGTCGTGAAGTTGCAAACCAGATTTTGCAGAGCGCGACATTTCCATTAGTGCTTGTTCTGGGAAATCCTGGAAGAAAACGTGTTAACTAAGTCTGTACTTATAATTATACTTGTGTTTTTATGATCTTATGTTTGTAAAATGATGATAGGGAATCAGGGGTCTCAAACTCAAATTACCTGGGGGCCACTGGAGGCAGTATCAAAATGGCCAATAAAAAAGTACCAAAATTACTAAAAAACGACCCAAAATGACCAAAAAAAGATACAAAAAGACCAAAAAAAGACACAAAAAGACACAAAAAAGACACAAAATTACTAAAAAAAGACACAAAATGACAGAAAAAAACCCTAAATTACTTTAAAAAAAGTCACAAAATTACCAAAAAATACACAGAATTACCAAAAAGACATAAAATTATTAATAAAAGACACAAAATGACCCAAAAAAGACACAAAATGACCAAAAAAAAATATTTTAAAAAGACACAGGATTACCAAAAAAGACACAGAATATTTTAAAAAGTGTTACCCGGCGCTGCTTCCAGAAGCACACAGCGTGCAGCGGCTGCGTAATCCAAATTCCAAAGGCATGTAATTAGAAGAGTTAAATTGGGAAGTGTTGTGTGTCGTGCGAGGCGGGCGCTTATTCAGAAAATGCCAAATCGCCTCGTGTCGTGAAGTTGCAAACCAGATTTTGCAGAGCGCGACATTTCCATTAGTGCTTGTTCTGGGAAATCCTGGAAGAAAACGTGTTAACTAAGTCTGTACTTATAATTATACTTGTGTTTTTATGATCTTAAGTTTGTAGAATGATGACAGGGAATTCATCTATGGAATCCAACAGTGTAAATCACCCCTGGTTTACTTAGGAGGTCAGAATGGACCTTTAAACTAATAGCAAAGGACTTAGATTAAAAGTAACAGTAAAATATGTAAAAATACATAAATGCACAGACAGAGAGGTGTTTTAGTTGTTGTCTGCTTCATTATTTGTCCAAAATGTGTCATATCAACTGAGTTTGTATGATCTGAACTGTGAGATTCTGATCAGTGAGCGGGGATTGCCAACAACATGCGTCCAGTCTGCAAATTGCTAACAGGCTAACAGTTAGCTCTGTAGCAGTAAAGTGTGTATGTGCTAACAGGCTAACAGTTAGCTCTGTAGCAGAACAGTGTGTATGTGCTAACAGGCTAACAGTTAGCTCTGCAGCAGTACAGTGTGTATGTGCTAACAGGCTAACAGTTAGCTCTGTAGCAGTACAGTGTGTATGTGCTAACAGGCTAACAGTTAGCTCTGTAGCAGTACAGTGTGTATGTGCTAACAGGCTAACAGTTAGCTCTGTAGCAGTACAGTGTGTATGTGCTAACAGGCCAACAGTTAGCTCTGTAGCAGTACAGTGTGTATGTGCTAACAGGCTAACAGTTAGCTCTGTAGCAGTACAGTGTGTATGTGCTGCTGCTGCAGGAGGTGTTCACTTAGCGATCTCTGTTTGTTTACAACAAGCACCAGACACTCTGTGCACAGTTAGTGATGCTGGTTAATTCACAATCACGATGTTTATGGTCAGCGGAGACACTGCGCATAACTAGCCATGCTGCTTTGTTTATTTGTTTATTGTTTCCAGGCAGCCATCATGTGCACGTGAACAGGTAGTTGCAGCATGAATATATTCGGCCTTCACCGACACACTCTGAGCTGAGGGTGAGTTCATGTGTGTTTTAGTTTGCAGCCTCTGTGAAACAATCAGAAAATAATGTTTCATGCCCTACATATTATACTCTAAAGAAACTGTTGGATTATTGAATGCAAAACTGCAAAGTGGAAAGCAAACTGTTACAACAGTGTTATGAAGAAATATATATGAAGAGAAAATTGGTTTAAAAACCAGACAATAGAATCAGTCTCAGGAATACATTATGCATGAGCGTGCATGAAAAAAAATATTTAAAATAATGTGCGGAGGGGTGAAGTTACTTTGGCAATGTGTGAACTAACAGTCACATTGTTTCACATCACTATACAATATAAATGTATACATAATGTATGAGTGAGTGCCCATACAACCACGAGGTGAGAAAACAAGCAGGGATCCTTTCCACAGTTATAGCAATAATATGTTTATTTATTTAAATTTTAAACAGATTTAAAGGCCATTAAGCTGTTTGGTCTACGTTATCCTACATTGTATTTGTGAGCATTGGCAACGAACTAAAGTAAGAATACACTCGTATATATTCTGATGCAGTTAAAGTTGAAACTGGTATCAATCGCTGGAGAAAGCTGAAACAAACTGGAGTGATTGTCTTTGTTTCTGAGCATCAGTCTTACCGAACACAGCTAACTGCAAAGTAGAAAATGGGAAGGACATAAAATGTGGGAAAGAATGAAATATACAGGAAGGGCTAGTAAACATATCATGGTGCATTTAAAGACTGATAACTGATATGTCGTGGCAATTTTGACAAATTGCACTAAGTTAATGGGTGAGCTGGCCAAACACAAAGCCCTCAATACTCTGTTCAGCAAGTTTTATTAGCACATTCGTGTTCCATACACCGCACAATCCCAGATGGCTCTTTTACAGTACAACAAAGTCCCGTACACCGCTCGACTTATATCAGTTGTAGTTCCCAGCATTGATTCCTCAGTATTGGCATTTCCACCATTGAAACCGAGAGCGCTGTTGTGTTATTCTACCATTAAAGCCGTGAAAGCTGATATGTCATTTTGCAGTATTTGTATTTTTTTCCAACTATTTTCGGTCTCTTGGCCAATGAAATTTGCTCCAGAACTTTGAAATAATCTATCTATCTAAAAAAAAAATCTATCTATCTATCTATCTATCTATCTATCTATCTATCTATATATATATATATATATATATATATATATATATATATATATATATATATATATA